>NW_009258299.1:631676-634005 GCF_000687185.1 Egretta garzetta | reverse complement strand
ATTCTATGATTCTAATACTAAGAAAGAAATGGAAAACAAAGCAGAAAACATTGTGTTGCAATGTAAATCCACAGTGTGCCCAAATCACGAAGAGCAAAATAATTTCTGGTTGCGGCATCTTGAAGAATTGATGCAGCAGAACTAAAAAAGGTGCAGAGAGTGGTGATAAGAATGATCAAAGGTACGAATGTCTTCCGTTTGAGGGAGATTAAATAAACTAGGGCTCATCTGCATGAAAAAAGATATAATTAAACAGGGTAGAATATGGGGCTGTGAAATTATCAGTGGCAAAGAGATGATAAATGAGGAACCATTATTCACTGTTTTTGATAATACAAAAAAGAGAGGGCATCAATTGAAATTATCAGCAGGCAAGTTACAACTAAATGATAGGATTTTATTTTTATTCCCCACCTTTCAATTCACAAAGTGTTATTAACCCCAGAGAAACCACCTCTGGTTTAGGAGGGTTTTTGAAGAACATGTCATTGGATCTGGGCCAGTAGATAAAGAAGAAACATTATATTCTTGGTCTGCTCTTAAGCTTTTCCTTTAATATCCATGGTTAGACATAGCTGGGGACATTTTGTAGGGCTAAATAGACCTTTGGCTTGACTCTCTAGCTATTGTTCTTAAATAGTAGATACCAAAAAATACTGTGGTCAGGCACATTTGCAGACTTTCTGGAACCAGAACACTTGTCCTTGCTACAAAGGCTCAAACTGAACTTTTCCATGCCAACATGGCTGGGTCATGTGGTGGGGATTTCCTGGTGTTTTACTTCAAACGCTTAAGACTTTCCAGATAACTACTACAGGAGACCTAAAACCCTCAGGTGCTATAGAAACATGGTTCTTTTCTAAAAAGTAGTTAGCTAGTCTGGAGTTAAGGTAGACATGATGTACTGAAGGGAAAAAACTAACTGCAGAGATGCAGAGTTTCATTTTGAATACTCTGGGGGTTTACTTCTTTATTTTATTTTATTTTATTTTTTTAATGACAGCTTTTCCTTAGTTAAGATCTCTATGCAACCTTAGTACTGCTCCTGTATGCCTCCTAGACCACTTTTCTGGGACAAGCTTTACCATGTGGGCCTGCAGAGAGCTGAAGTTCCTCTGTTAGTGGTGCCTAACTTGTTGGATGTTCCTTGTTATACGCAGTAGAGCAGCAGTTCTCACTCCATCTGTTTTCCTTTTGAATTAGGAGACGTCTTACATCCATGAACCCTGAAAACTGGAATTGTTGCTGAGACATGTAATTTAGCATCAAAGGCACAACAGGAGTTCTTGAGTACCCTGACAGTAACCCATGTGCAGGTGCTTGGCCAGAAAGAAAGTATGCATAATTAATGAACTAGGCTTCTATTTCTGGCATCCACCATTAGCTATAAATGGAAAAATAATGGATTTATGTTGGAAAATAACATGACAGGACATGTTACTTCATTTTCCAAGCTGATGTTTATATGGGCATCATTAAAACTGCTACTAGACATGAAGAACTACTAAAAAATTCCATGAAAGTAATATAATGTTATTAAAAAAGGGGAGATCACCTCACTACAATATACCTTTACACTTAGCTTAAGGGCATGGTTTGGTTCTGCAAAATGACAAAGTTATGGTTTCTTGATTTACAAATCTATTCCTTGTGTGTATTCAAAGCTGCCTTTATTTTGCTGACAAAAGTTATCGCTCCTTTTAACACTGCCGACACAGCCCAGATATGAAGAAAGGAAAGCTGGATTTTTCTCCTGACAAACCTGTCTTCAGGAGAATTGTTAAATAATTTTGAGCGATGAGGATAGAGTCTGCTTTCAATCACAAACAGACAGTTCAGGATTACACAAATTTTGCGGCACACAGAATCTTTATTACTGGTGATGATGAACAAGCTAGACAAAAAGCAGCTGGGCTTTTAAAGACCAGGTTGTTTGTAGAGCTGACAGTTAGAAAAATATTTTTCTTTTTCTTTTCCACTTTTCATGGTTTAACCCCAGCTGGCAACTCAGCACCACCCAGCCACACACTCGCTACTCCCTGGTGGGGTGGAGGAAAGAATCAGAAAGGTAAAAATAAGAAAACTCATGGGTTGAGATAAAAACAGTTTAAAAGGTAAAGCAAAAGCCATGCACCCAAGCAAAGCAAACCAAGGAATTCATTCACTACTTCCCATGGGCAGGCAGGTGCTCAGCCATCCCCAGGAAAGCAGGGCTCCATCACGTGTAACAGTGACTTGGGAAGACAAATGCCATCACTCCAAACGGCCCCCCTTCCTTCTTCTTCCCCCAACTTTATATGTTCAGCATGACATCATATGGTATGGGATA
>NW_009258299.1:628064-631665 GCF_000687185.1 Egretta garzetta | reverse complement strand
CAGCAGGAACTAAACCATGCCTGTGTTACCAATGTTATTTTCAGCACAAGTTCAAAACACAGCCCCATACCAGCTACTATGAAAAAAATTAACTCTATCCCAGCCAAAACTAGCACACCCTTCCAACTGGACAAGTTACTAGGAGATAAAAAACATGGAACTTAGGTCGACAGTTTTTTTTTAAAAGAAGTACATCTGAAGACCAAACAAAGCAAAAAAAAAAGTAAGAAAAGTCTCCTAGGTTACATCCAAGCCTTCAAATCACCCTGACATCAAAATCTGTTATCTGAGCTGCTGTTACTTTTGGTCAGTACATGGTGATTTCCTGGAGATTGCTTTACCCACCAGCTGAATGTGGACAGCTGTAGAACTTCCTTGACCTCAGAGGACCCAAGGTGTCCTGAAAGTGCAGTGTCTGAAGCAAAGGGGAACATGAAAAAAATCTTAAACTTTCCTATCTGAAGTGAATGAGGGGAAGCAAAATTTAGAATTCAGCGGCTCCTTTTTGCTATTCTTTGCTCTTTCATTCCCCTTTCTCCTCATCTGAAGTGAAGCCAACAAAACACTTCAAACTCTCTCCCATGTGTATTCTTGATATTAAGATACAGACCCCATTTATTGTTGAGTGATCCTCTAATAGGCACCTTTCCCATTCTATATTGCTAGGAGAATATTTTCCCCTTAACACATGTTTCTTGTTATACTGCAATTTATTGGTACACAGCTATTTGGTTGTTTAAAAACAATATTTTTATTATCCTTCAGAAAGGTCATGTATGATTATTCTTGTCACTCTCCTTAATGAATACAGGCGGATGGGAACTTTGGCTAAATCCAAAAAGTGCCGGTGAAATCTTAATTTAATCAAACTTAGAAGGAAGAAAGAGTATATTCGTCAAGACACAGCACAGCTCTGAGGCAGTGACTCTGCTGTCAGTGCACAGGCTACTCCCTCTGTTGCTGCACAGCTCTCAGACATCATGCTGCCTTGCATGACATCAACAGTCAAAAGCTTTCTACTGTCATGCCATGGTTTAATTTTACTTCTTGACTCAGCAGTGTTAGTTCGAAAATTTATTTCTCTCCATAATTGAACTTTTTTTCATAAGTTCACTTTTATACAGAGCTTGTACACTTTTAAGTCCCATTTAAGCACTTTGTGTGATAGTTTATAGGCATCTGAATTTAAAAATCTATTTGGATTCCTAAATTGAAATAAAAACCTAGCATCTCTGGATTGCAGGTTCTCAGCAAATATAGATGTTTCTAGTGAATACACACTTCTCTAACCAAGGTGTTTTTAATGATCCCATGCAGGTAACCTTTCACTCTGTCCTTCCTTGCAAACATAAACCTAAATATAGCACCAAGGTGCAGAGCACATCTGGTCCTATTTTGAGTTTATGAGCCCTTAAGTGGAGCCCAGAAACCAGGCAGCACAGCATTTACTTAGCAAATCTGGCTGAGAATTAATGTACTTAGCTGTTAAGCATAGTTAGTTGGACCGTACATATATGCCCTTTTCCATACTTTTATAACTTCTTCAAGAGTCTAAACACCTACAGAACAAGGCATGCTGAGCGTGGCCTCATTCAAGACTTTTGATAACAGCAGCCAATGTAAGAAGGACAGTTGCGACTTCTTCAGTTTAAAAGAAATAAATATGTGAACACCGTTGCCTGTGACAGCATACATCACTGAAGGATTTTATAGCCCACATCTATTCTTATCCTGTTTGTAGGGCCAAGAACAACTGGAAAAAGAAAATAGCTGGAAGATACCATCTGCGCTCTGCAGGACTGTATAGAAATGATCTCTTCACCTTAGCCATTCACTGAGGAGAGCTGGAATTGGCACCTGGTTCTTTGGAACAAAGCTCTTCCCAGATCTCAAGATTTGGCAGAGAAGCTTGTGACTGCTATTATTGTTTACTGTTGCTGTGTGTCACCAACATGTTCTTCATGGGCCATATGAGTGATGGAATGAGTATGCAACGGAGATTAAAATTACATTTCAAGTCCAGTCTGGTTCCTTCTTCCTCCAAGTAAGACACATGAAAATCATCTTTTTGGGGAAACCAGGTTTCAACTCTATCACAGTGGCTGCCTAAAAACCCGCTTTCCCCCTAACCCTTCCCACAGTACTAATATTTCTTCATGTAATTTTTCTAGTTCTTAGAGTCACAGTGAGGAGTTTCCTCAGTTGAAGAGAGGAGCAAGAAAAACCTGCTGAATTTGTCCTTGTAGTTCTCTTCACACACACACACCAAGTTAAATTTCTGAGGTTCTTGTAGGCTGTGTGTTATTAGATATCACAGAATGGCTGAAGTTGGAAGGGACCTCCATATGTCATCTTGTCCAACCACCTTGCTCAAGCAGGACCACCTAGAGCTGGTTGCCCAGGACCACATCCGGATGGCTTTTGAGTATCTCCAAGGATGGAGACACCACAACCTAGCATATCCTCCAGCTGAAATCGAAAACACAAGAAAACAAAAAAATAAAACAGTTTTGCTCCTGCATATAAATATTTGTCAGTCTCTTGTGTCTTGTCCTGAACACAGAATAAGATAACAAGAAAAATAAAAACCAAGAAATAACACTACAAAATCTAGTGATAGCAAAATATTGGAATTCAAAATTGCATCCACAGCAATGGTTTAAGTGCCTTTCCAGAATGATAATATTAAAAACAAACTTATAACAGCACATGCAGCTTCTTGAAAGTTATAGAATGTTTTCAAGTTCTTTAGCCTACACAGAGGTAGATCTGAAGGGGGAAAAAAATTCCTACCAAAAAGGCACTGACAATCTTTTTAATTCATATCAAATGTACTAAATTGCTTCAGTCAAAATGCAGAACAAAGACATATGAGAGAAAATGTGAATCTTCCATCTGGTATTTCCCAGGCCAAGCATTTCAAGGCTTTCAATTCAAAGTGTTTCCTTTTGACATTTATGAGGCAAAATATCTCAGTCTTTCACTTTGCAATGGCTTTTGTTTCAAATTTTATTTCATTTATTGTATGGAAATAGCTGGCAATCGCCAACGACTATACAAAACACTTTGTTTCATCTGAAATGAATACTTTCTGACTTTTCAATTAACCAAAGGAACCTGCAGACTCTAAGTACTGCAGGCAGTAAATGTCAGACCAGTATAAGCCTACCCTCCTGTGTTTCTTCCACTCTTTTCCTTTGCTTTTGTTTCGGTAGTGAAATTCAATGGATAAATAAGTTTCTTGTGTAGGGTTGCACTGAGATTGACAGTGTTACTCAGTGATGTATGGACTGGTTACTATATGAAGAAGCATTCACAACTGAGACCAATGTGCTGTGTTTTGTTGGTTGGGGTTTTGTTGGGCTTTTTTTGAGCCTTATCTTTTTAAAATTAAGATTCAATGGTGAAATAAGGTCTAAACAGTCAAAGTTCTTTAAAATTAAGTCTATTACAAGGTTCTGCACCCAGGTCAGGGTAACCTCCAGTATCAATACAGGCTGGGGGGATGAAAAGATTGAGAGCAGCCCTGCCAAGAGGGAATTGGAGGTACCGGTGGATGAAAAGCTGGACATGAGCCGGCAATGTGCGGGCGCAGCCCCGC
>NW_009258299.1:616513-627879 GCF_000687185.1 Egretta garzetta | reverse complement strand
TGAGTCTGTGACAAAGCTGGACATGAGCTAACAATGAGTGCTGGCAGCCCAGAAGACCAACTGTACTCTGGACTGCATCAAGAGAAGCGTGGCCAGCAGGTCAAGGCAGGGGATTCTGTCCCTCTACTCAGCCCTGGTGAGACCTCACCTGGAGCACTGCATCCAGCTCTGGAGCCCTCAACACAAGAAGGACATGGGCTGGAGGGCTACACAAATGATTCAAGGTCTGGAGCACCTCTCCTTTGAGGACAGGCTGAGAGATTTGGGGTTGTTCAGCCTGGAGAAGAGAAGGCTGTGGGGAGACCTTATTGCAGTCTTTCAGTACTTAAAGGGTGCTATAGTAAAGACGGGGACAATCTTTTTAGCAGGGCCGGCTGTGACAGGACAAGGGGTAATGGTTTTAAACTAAAACAGGGTAGATTTAGACTGTATATAAGGAAGAAATTCTTTACAATGAGGATGATGAAACACTGGAATGGGTTGCCCAGAGAAGTAGTGGAGGCCCCATCCCTGGAAACATTCAAGGCCAGGTTGGATGGGGCTCTGAGCAACCTGATCAAGTTAAAGACGTCCCTGCTCACTGCAGGGGGGTTGGACTAGAGACCTCTAAAGATCCCTTTCAACCCAAAACATTTTATGATTCTATGATTCTATAATTTGGCAAAGACAAAGTAAGAAATGCTTTATTCTGTTTCATGTAATTAAGTGCTGATAGCATCAAATAAAACCTTAAGTTTTATTCTCTGTTCATAACTCACTTTATTGTAGCCTGTGGCGCATAACTTTAGATATTTAGCCATGTTCATGCAACCTGATCCTGTGATGACACTTATGCTTACAGCAAAATCGAAATACTACTTCAAAGATCAGCGCACAGACGATTGGCAAAATAAGTCAACTTGAAGGGAACCATGGAGAAATCTTGGAGTTTTCATATAATGCTCTAACTTTGATCACAGAGATCAGAGTGTTCTACTGGAAAAGCAAACTGGGAATAGTTTAAAATATTTATTTTAAATGGAACTGGGAAAAAAAACCTCCTATAACATGTACTTGCAAACGTATTTGGGGGGAAAACATCATAAACGCTAGCTGATAACAAACCCTTTAATTAACATGCCATATCTTCTTAGGTATGCAGCAGCAGAAAATTAGGTAGCTTTTACATATTTAAGAGGTTAGAATATTAATCAAGGAAGAGCTTATTATTATTATCAGACCAGAAAGGATGCAGACAGAATAGTTAAACAGAGATTAGCCTGAATATGTTCCCCAGTGTAAATCAGGCTGCAAATACATCAGTTTCACAGCTAACCAATATTTATGGTACCAGATCCTCCTCCTGTTCAGCAAGGGAAATGGGACAGGCAAGTACATCTTTTTGATGCTAAGGCAAGATTCATGTCTGTTCAATCCCTGACTGGCCCTGGAGTCTTCATATATCAGAAACTTCAGCTTGAACACATCTCTTTAGCCCACCTCAATGACCAGAATTACATTAAACACATTCTGAGCTCTCTTTATCTTGTCTTTCCAGGAAATGTTAGGCATGAATAAAATCAAGGAATTCCTTAGATGCCATTCTGGCCTTAAAAGTTTGTCTAAAGCTCTGGGATAGGAGCCATATACAGCTCCAGCCCTCTTCCCTTATTCCAGAAGGAAAGAGGCATAATTATCTTTTCTTCTGAGGCTGCCAGAAAAACTGCCCATAAACAAAGCCCAAGTCAGATTGTACTACTTTCTACCAAAAGGGACAAGAACCCTCTTCAGCCTCATGGCTAGTAAGCACACATGAAAGCAAAACTCTAAAAAGGCAGCCATCTTCCCTCCTCCGAGCAGAGGATGAGAGAAAGTGCAAACCTCATGTGCTAGATGGTATCTGCGTTCCTGAGCCTAGTACTGAGTAGATGCAGAACTCAGCAGTAAAGCATGTGTCAAGGACAGAGTTGTTGCAGACAGCTTGCAAGGTACCACAAACTCTGCTGGCTGGTGGTTGCCCCAGGAGCACATCTACTGCTGGGAGCAGCAGAAACACAGCACATGTCAGTCATGAGCTGCCTTCGGGTTTCTCAGGATGGACTCCTCTAGCAGGACACACAGCAGTACATGAGAGATGGTGTGAGCACCACTCCTTCAGGCCACCAGCTAATGACGTCTGTATGGTGGGGAAAATCCAGTGTAGAGGATCAGTGCAAAGGAAATGAGACGGGCCATGAACATACCATCTCACCATCCCCTCCTGGGAATAATTAACACTGGGGAAAACGAGTCCATGCATTTTTCTGTAAAAAGTTAATTGCCCTGGCTGTCTGAAGGGAAAACAATGTATAATTTAAACTGTCTCTTTTCCTTTGCTTTCAACAAGTTTCTCATCCGTTGCTTTTGAGAAGCACAGCCCTCCTCAGATTGGTGAGGATTTTTTTTTTTTTTAAAGTAGTTAATGTTTCTGCTAAGCAGTTAGGAAGCATCCAGCTGCTAAAAGCCTTTAATTGGTGAGTCTGCACTTCTTCAGCCCCTAGGGACTGGTGACAAATAAATAATATTGTCTTTTAGAAATACCAACAATAGCTGCAATTGTTATTGAAGTCAAGGTGAAAACAGATAATTGTAACTTACTAAAACAACCAATTCAGGGATTAAGCACACCTTGTTCTATGAAATTGCAGTGGGATACCCAGAATTTTCCATTCTGCAATCCAATGATTTGCTGCTAACATTGTTTTGCACTTCTTCATTAGGACCCAGGCTATTGGGAACTACATTGCCAGTAACCCCAGAAATTGACCTGGAATGTTGTGATTTATCTCCCTTCATTACACCAGAGCTTGAAATACAGCTGTATCTATCCATCAGTACATTCCTAACTTTTCTTGACATGATAATTTGAGACTTCTGGGAGTTTCAGTGCACTAAAAGTAATACCAAACCAGCAGTGGCTGAATTGAGGCTTATGTTCAGTTTAATCAAATCTTTTAATTACTTAAAGTATTTCAGAAATTCAGTCCTTCTCTGACAAACATGACATCTGTTCCCCACCTGGAATCTGTATTCTTTGACTTTATATCACTACAAGTTGCAAATCCTGCAGCAACTTCGTTTAAACTTTTTAGTGGAAGTTTGTACTGCTGTCTGTTGTACAAGCATCCAAGAGTACGATAATTTTCCTGCTGCCTGGCTTGGAATTAAGCTCATAAAATCATAGAATCATAGAATCATAGAATGTTTTGGGTTAGAAGGGACCCCTAGAGGTCATGTAGTCCAACCCCCCTGCAGTGAGCAGGGACATCTTTAACTTGATCAGGCTGCTCAGAGCCCCATCCAACCTGGTTTTGAATGTTTTCAGGGATGGGGCCTCCACTACCTCTCTGGGCAACCCATTCCAGTGTTTCACTACCCTAGCTCAATGCATTCTGTATTGTCCTTTTTTCTGTGCTATGGTGGCTTTAATTTATTACTACCTAATGGCATTGCCAAGACTGCTTCGGGAAGGTGACTGACAGAAAGAAATGGTGTCTGGGGGCATAAAAGAAGGGATGAGAAACATTTTGGAGTTATGGGAGTAATTAGTTAGTGAGGTGATTCTGGAAGACGGGTGGTCAATTTCCCAGGAAAATGTCTCCCATAATCCCTCTTTGCCTCGTGCCTCCTGTAACAAGACTAGTGTTCACCCTGTATGAGCGGCTGTTTTCAGCTCTCACATACAGCTTGCCAAGGAGGGATGGACTGTTGCCTGCCGGTGTGGTGCAGGATGATATATAGCACTGCCATGTCTTCATTCACTCCTGCAAGGAACCTTCTATTTCTGCTCTCATTCCCTGAGGCACCTGAAGTCCAAGTCCCTGGGACATCCGTCTGGCCTGCGCAGAGACACGCCGTCCACGGAGTCAGATTTGCCTAAGTAAGTCAGATTCTCATCCAGTTATTAC
Source organism: Egretta garzetta (assembly GCF_000687185.1). NCBI lineage: Eukaryota > Metazoa > Chordata > Aves > Pelecaniformes > Ardeidae > Egretta > Egretta garzetta. The sequence goes on along the minus strand of NW_009258299.1, from coordinate 623,953 downwards.
CTGTCAGGGTATGAATAGGTCAGTAGATCAGGTGAGAGTTAAGCACCTATTTACAGCATTTACTGGATTATGAAGAGATAAAACCATAAAACATGTTGTTAATAACTTCACTGCACTCTCATTTGAGAAGTAAGGATTTCTCCCTCAGGTAACTGCTCAGTCCTTAGGCTATAGGCATATCCCAGTAAATCTTACCTCCGCCAGGACAGAACTTCCTCGCTATGTCTAGCTCATCATTTGGACACTTGTTTCATCAGAGCCATCACGGAATGTGAAAGGTGTCTCTGTGTGGGTATCTCTGAAGAGTGTTTACTGCCTGGTAGATTTAAAGCATGTCTCAATCATTCCCTTTCCTTGCAATATGCAGGACCTCTGTATGTAATGATCTGTATGTCATACGGTGCTGTTTAGTGTCAGGAGACTGCTATGGGAATGCTTTTGTATTTATGTGAGGATTCATGTTAAATGAAGAGGGTTACTAATGTGCTGTTTGCTCCGTCCCCTTGTATTTGGATATCAGCTGCACTGTGATCACAAATCTCCATTTTTGTAAATTCTTCCACATTCTGCAGTAATTTGCCCTCCATATTTCCCCACCATGCTTCTCCTGTCCCTTAGCCAAAGCAAGATGCAACATGAGCCTTATTACTTGCTTCACAGTAACCTTCCATGTACCTATTAATAAAAATGCGCTAGTAAAGTAATGTATCTGAAAGGCCTAATGGTGGTTTGTAATGCCGGAACAGTGTGCTTCCCATGGATGCCATACAACAAGCCAGAAATTACGTAAATAACTTGGCAGCTGAAGTCTCTCTATCTCCCTTCTTTGACATATCTAATCCATTTTGTCACATGTCCTACCTAAAAAATAGTGATCCAACCTATATAAAGGCATTATTAGGAAACTTTATAAACTAAGAAGGACACAAGGAATTGAAAAGTGTTGTTCTTCACAAGTGCTGCCTTTCTCAAGGGCTTCTATGTCAACATTGCTAATTTTACAAATCAAAATGTAATGTTTCTAACTGCTGTGTTGCAAACCCAAACCAGAGCGGAAAATTGAACTGCATTCTTTCTCCATCATCAGAAATAGAAATCCTGCAATCAGACCTGAGCTGACAGATTTATTAATGAAGGGTGAAGAAAACTGAATCCAGCTCAGCCTTCCATGGCTGTGTTGGCTTTGCAATGCTAACTATGGTAAAATCATCATTACAGTTGCCTTTAAAAAAGTCCTCAAATGCAATTCAAAGAAACACAGAGGGAGCCAATACATTGAGTATGATGGTACCGGCTTCTACAATCCCTCTGCTTGCTATAATCACATTTTAAGTAACAGCTTGTGTGTATGTTTAATTGTTGCTGTATTTATATGAAATAAAATGTAATTTGATGACACTGACTTCCTTGGAAAGTGAAGCTACATTTATAATAAACTTGGAAGAAAGCAATAAGGCTGTCTGAAATACCTGAACAATAACTAGTCAGAATCAGAGACTGGAACAAGAATTTAGCATGCTGAGAAACTGGAGAAAACATCCAAATAGATGATCTTAATCTTCGGGAAGCAGGAAGCCATACAGAAGCTGTGAAGTTAAATGTAAAAAGACAGAACTCTTCTAACAGGTATGAGAAGTCTGCATAATCCTGGTAAATGGCTACAACTCATAGGTTTGAGATTTTTCAGTAGAACATGTAAGAGAAAGAAAAGAGCTGCATTCCTTGAAGAATGCCAGCCACAAAATATTATACAATGTCGTATGTTTTCCCGTCTCTTCTTATGATGATGTGTTTAGAGCTGACTTTGGAAGGAAAACTTTATGGGATTATTCTTCTCTTATTTTATCTCCTTGGATTTATCTATAAAACAGGGCTGTGTGAATGTCAATGGCTGTTTGCTTGTCATTGAAGAAATAATAGCAGCAGACCATATGAATTCACAGCTTTGCATTACAAAGCACAGTATTTAAAGGATTAGAATATCATTTCCAGATAATTTTAAAAAGGGGGGCTGGCAGTCCAAGGGGACTACACTAGATAAGTGCTAATTTTGGTCCAATTCTATCCCTAAATAAATGTCATACTGTGAATAAACAACTTGGATGTCATCCAAGTAAAAATATCACTAAGAGTAATCATGCTATAGCAGAAAATCAGAAATCCTGATACTGATTTAAATAGGACAAAGATGTTATGCATGATCAGAAGTAAAAGTTTATGAAGGAGCCTTTTTATACTTACTATCGAACTACATCCATTTATTCTTACTATGACAAATATTTTGGTTCATTACATTACCCAAAATACCAGACTGTGAATAGAAACATGCTTAGGGAACATAAGATCCTATGTGTCATTATTGCTCTTTATTCATACCAATCATTAACTATTTCTAATTAAGTCCTTTCCTGGCAAAAGCACCCCCAGTTGCTCTCCTGAGTTAGAATCAAGGGCATCAGAAAGTGTAAAAGTGAACACAGCTGAATACTCACCTGTTTATTACTTGTTTAGATTACAGCAGTGACCAGGCAGTTTCTAGACAGAAAGAGTCAGAGACCACAGTTCAGCAATGCAGTAAATGCTGGGTTAGGGCCCCTTGTGGTGTTGAATGAAATGTAATAATGGCACATAGTATTCTCCTGCCATAAATTAGCACCAGTAGCTGAAATTTGTTCATTGACTTTGTACCTGTGATTATGACGCCAGATCAGGTACACTCTAATGTTATGCTCTACCAAGGACTGCAGCTTCTTCCACAGCTGACATCAAAGCAAAAAGTCAGTATAAAGTTTCTATGGTGTGTTCCTGCATATGAGAGAAATTCGGTCATATGCACACAGTTATTTGGATTAAGTTTATACTGGTAGAAAATTCCCACAGTGGCTGATCAGGTGTTCAGGACTGTGAATCCAAAGCCACTATCACTGCCACAGACCGTGTTTAGTGTTTGCTGTGGAAGAGTGGAAAGCCAAAGTGAAACCTCAGTCATTTACTGCAAAGTCAGGTTGAACACCAGACAGGCACAGAGTATTGCCAGTAAACAGGCTTCCATCAATGGTCTGTCACCCACTAAAGTCAGACAGACACACACTCCCCACCTCATCCCACTAAAATGCTTTTTTGTGTATTGCACTTCACAAATAGGGTCAAAGATAGATTCTTTTGGATTGGGTCTAAAGTTCAGTCCCTCCTGTCCCAGGCATCTGGAGCCACAGTTGCTCTCTCTACTTCTGAAGGAATAAAGTGTTTGCCTGCCCTGCTCCTCTAGGGACATTGTTCCTGAAGCTCACCCCTCTTGTGCTTAACAACCCTTCAAAAGTAACCTGGATGTACTCATGGGTGATTTATCCTTATCTGGTTTTCTGCTAACATAAGACTCTAGCTTAAATGACGCTCCCTTTTTTCTTTTAGAACACAATACATTTAAAATGAGCAATCATATCTTCTATCACCTTCCAGTCTGGTAAGCTTAAAATCCCAGCTCTCCAAGTTTCTTCTGATAGAATAAACTCTCCTTTCTACTGCTTACCCCACAAACCCCATTCATTTAAGCTCATAATGAACCTTTCTGGGCAGGTGACCAAACTCGTACTACCAGCGCTTTCCCAGTGGCACACTTCTTTGTTAAATATTCCCCACCTTCAGTACTTACAGACTGCATTTGCTCTCTTCAGCGCTGCACCACATTGGTGGCTTAAAGTCAGGCCTTCATCAGCCAAAGTGCCCAGGTTTTTCTTCTCTCCTCGTGGTTCCAATAGACAAGACCCAGAAGTTCCTAGTATAAGCCCTGCTGCATATGGCCTTGCATGTTGCAGTGTTAGCATTTCACCCCATTTCTATTAACAAGGTCAACCATTACTTTTTGCAATATGCCAAACCTTATCAGTATTGATAGCTTCCAACATGACGCTGTCAACAAATTTCATGAATGTACACTCCCACTCTATTAGAGTCACTAAAGAAAAATAATACATAAAAGAATTGTAGTTAAGTTCCAGATAATCACACCTACCAGCTCTGTAAGATTGTGTACACTCTGGTGTACACTCTTTACATTATTTACAAAGAACAGCAATGATTATTGCCTAGTTTATTCAGTACACAGTCTCTAGGAAGTGGTGGAAGTAAATTGTGTACTTCTGCATGATTGCAAGGCTCACAGGGCAGTGAAGAGGGTGGTCACTTACCTGAAGACCAATAGATGCTGACTAAGTACTGAACTTTTTCAGAATATTAAGAAGGAGATAAAAGGAATTTAGTTTACAGCTTCTGCTTTCTACTGAGAGCCAACTCTTAGCTAGTTACCAAAGGCTTTAACTCCTGGTTCTTCCCAGATTTTGTAACATTAACCAATAGACAGATGTTCATATAACATATGGTCACCAGAACAACTAGCATTGATGGTACAGAGGCTGTCAACCTAATCTGAAAGACTAAGGAGAGCGCAATGCAGCCAGCAATCCACTCCTCTGCATCTGGTTCAGGACTCAGACCACAGGTGATAACTCTGTAGCATAAACTCCACTCCTCTGGCACATTGGAGAAACAGGGAAAGACAGTGGTGCTGTTTGTGATTAACCTTTCTGGCCACTGAGTACCTCTGATGCTCCTCATAAATCCAGTAGAACTAACAGAAATTCACAGACAAGCCTCCTGGAGAAAGGAAGAAAATACGGTGACATTTCTGGTAAGAGAATGACGTGGCACTGTAGGACCAAGCTGTCTTCCTTGGCAAAAGAGACAAATCTTATGTAGTTTCTCTGCTAGGACATGAAGAAAGTAAAGGGGTGCTTCCTTTAGGATGTTATTTCTTTGTCCTCCACGGTTCCTTTAGGTGTGTCTGCCTGGGGAAGAGAGATCTGGGGGAGAAAGTACATTTTGAGGCAGACTGCGGAGAAAACACATAATGTTACTCATTTTGCCCCTGGGAACCTGTACACTTAACTAATACTGCAGAAAATTCCGGCACATTGGCATTGATTTTTTTTTTTCTCCAAATCACAGCAAAAGTAAAAAAACCCATGTGAAATGGCACATTCAAACATTGAAGATGTTGCATTTACTTGCAGACTGACATAAGTCCAGCTGAAAAGTTGCAGCCCTTCAGCACAGTTTGTTTCCAGACTCTTGTGCCCATTTTCTGCCCTTTTGCTCCTTCATGCACTATGATTTATTCATGATGCAACCCCATCAGGAACTGGAAACAAAATGTTTTCATTATCTTCCTCTGGTGAAAAATTCAACTAAAGCCATCCTATTTTTTAACAGAAATGTGTTCAAGCTCAACAAAGCTGTGTTCTAATGTTAAAAATATGGTTTCAGTGCAGTGTTTCATGCAGTCCTAATTTGAGACCATTCACACAGATTCATTTGGATGGCAAAGAAACAGATCACAGCTTTGGTGCTGTATGTATAAAACATATTCCTTCTTTGGAAAGAACAGTGCCCTTTCCATAATGAAATTAGAGCATTAGCGTGGTGCCAGAGACAAGGCAGGGCCAGCCGTGTTCATCCAGTGTAAGAGAATGAATATTGGGTTTGATGCTGAAAACAGTCACGGGCATGATGTGTGCATGGTGAGTGGCAGGCGCACGGGAGGAGCATGGCTGTCTGTCCCACGGCTGACACCCACAGCCCCATTACTGGCTCATTCAAGTAGCGTTTCATGTTTGTGCTTGGTCTGCTTATGAGCATAAATTGCTGCATCTCAGCCTCATAACTGCTCATGGCATATGACTACAAGGGCAAAGTTTTACTGATGAGCTGTTCTTGTTCCAAGGCCTCTGTGTGTGCTTTAGCAGTATGTGGGGTCTGAAGCTTGCTGCTTGGGTGGCGCCTTTAACTGTAGGTCAGAGACGAACACAAGAAAGCTGGAACTGTGCCCAAGTCCTACTATCAAACAACACATGCTGTCAGCTAACCAAATCTTAGGGAAGAAAGGACTTTATCTTTCAAAAATAAATATCCATGAAGAGTCACTGTGAAGACAAGGGACCTGCTTGTGGAGGTAGTCCAAAAGCCTTGCAGAACTGCTACACTCATAAGACTGTCTAACATTTGACTATTATCAAACCGTGGGTTTTAAAATATTATCCCTGTGACACAAAATAAAAACTGCTATTTTTTTTAAATTCTGATTGGTAATAAATGGAAATTCTGGAGGGATCACGAAGCATTTTGCTGTCACACGTAGCTAGATAGCTGGATTCTGACTTTATTCATGTTTCTTCTGCTTCATCTTTGAGGGGGGCACCCACTCTTGGCATGAATTTACATTCAAAGGCAGTAAGTTTGCACAAAAAGATGTACTGCCCTGTGTTCTTCCCACCTTGGTACACCAAAAAGGAAATATCTAACTGCAAATATAAGTGATATGGTTCTTTCCCAGGATGTAGAAGTTGAGAACAAATCATCACCCTGGCACAATGGTTAACACATGGCCTTTCTTTTAAACCTGAAATTGGGCCAGTGCCTATTTGTCTTCTGTATTTTTCTTTTCTAAAACTGAAGCCTCCAGAACTGAAGGCTCTCCTTCTGAAAGTCTCCACCAGTGCAGAAAAGGGAGCCCTAGGTGAAATGTTTCCTGAGCATCAGGTGTGACCACATTTTCTGAGAGAGAAAAATGACATTACTGATAATGAAATTTCAATCTGTGTTGAGAGAGCTTGTATCACCAATGCCTTCCATTCCAGCAAGATAATTTTTGTCAATCCAAGCAAGACACAGTATGAATATCTTAATAATCAGCTTTGTCACATATTCCAGAGAATATGTCACATATTTACCGACAGAGATCATGAAATGAATGCAATTTTCAGCTGCAAAAGCATACAAAAATGTGGCTAGATCCCTCCTCTAAAGGAAAAGTTTGTGCTCTCTTCCACACTTTTAGCTGAATCTATCTGATCATTCAGAAAAGACTGGGAATCTGTCACACATTTAAACAATATACAAATACAACAAAATTATAATCTCTAATTTGTCAGTTACAGGTGCCAGAATGCATCCTACCAGTCCTTCCAAAACTGGAAGAAATTGAATGCAGTTAGTCCATTCCCAGCTGGAACCTCTTTCTAATAAGACATCTGCAATATAACACAAAGACAAAATACTCCAGAAAAATGGGTCAGAATTTAATTTTTTCTTTTGCACATTCTGCAAATGGAGGGCACCAAGTATCTTGATTATCATCTTACAGTAATAATCCTAAGACCTTGCTGACTCAATGACATTGCCACTCAATGACAGCTGAGTGGCAGCTCTTGAGCAATGACAGCTCATCAGCAATTTGTGGCAGTGTAACATGCTCCCAAGAAGCAAACCACTAAATTCAGTCAACATCAGGTATACCCTCAGTTCTCACTGCCTGCTGACCAGATGAATGCAAATGCAAATGAGCCATTGGTGGCAGGAGCTTTTCTACTATTTTTATTAATGTGA
>NW_009258299.1:582420-616415 GCF_000687185.1 Egretta garzetta | reverse complement strand
GGGGGGGGAGGAGAAAGAAAGTGCCTCCTTTGGAATTAGCATTGTCATTAACTTTAAGCAAATGGGAGAGATTGTCAGGACTTGCAACAGACATTCCTTAATTATATGTCACATCAGCTTGTAGCAGTGCTACTATGTCCCTTATTCTGGACAGATTAGTGAGAATCTGTTCTGAAACTCCACCTGAGGAGAAGGAGGGGAATGGTTTGGATGCACACATTTGCTCAACATTTGGTCTATCTTCTGCTTACCAGCAGTTCTTCACATAAACAAAGAAACTATTGATCCTCAATAGTTATGGTCACTGCCTGGCAGGTTTGAGTAAAATATTTTACTTGTTACTGTACACTTAGGCATATTCTGTCCCTTTGCATGGTGAAAATTTTTCTGAATTTGTAGAAATAACCCCATAGGTTTAAAGACTTCCTTGCTGTGGAATGACATTTTTCCCCCTTTTGCATAAACAGAATAGTTGTACATTTGTCTTTTCTTCATTGTTTCCCTCCCATTGTATTTCACTGACAATAGCGAGAGGGGGAGAGCTAACTACATGCACAGAAACAGTCTCATTATTTGTGAACTGATTGTGTGGAAAACATCTGTTTTCTGCCTAGCCTTGCTTGTTTGTACACACAAGCATCCAATGATGCAGTGCTGAGAGGAAAACGGACAACAAAACACAGCAAATCTGCTTTGCTTGTTGGTTGTCCTAGTGGCCCTCAGCCCCACTAGTGCAGTAGCTCCCAGTTCATCAACAAGAACTGATGAGCCACGGAACGTAAGCATATTAGCTGAATTCAAGTCAGAACTGCACTGTCATCTAAGGATTCTTCATTTGTGTGTGAAGACTAATAAGCCCTGTCTTTGCCTTATTGCTCTGACCTGTTGACTTTTGGGGTTCTTAGTCCCAGAGTCCAATTTTGAGTGTTCTGCTTACTGTTTGCCTGCGGGATGTAACCATATGATGACATAAATGTGAATGATAGATGACAGTCAGCACTATCCAACTGTATACCAAGACTGGACTTAGGGCTATCAAATAGGAAAAGCGTTCATTATATTTAAATAGACCTTTACATTTATCACATTTAAAACCTATTATCACTTCTAACTCCCTCTTTGCAACTGAAGTGGTAGCTGGTTTCCCTAAAGTTTTGCATTTGGTATTTGGCAAAGAAAACAAAGCAGATAGCATTGTGCTTCCTAGCATTTTCCAGTCACCTGCTTTTCTTCATTGCTGGATTCTACTTTTTTTTATAGATCAGCTTTCCTCTTTCAAACTGGGATGTTGATGGGTCTCATAGTGTAAGTTCAGCAAGGTCCCCTTTTCTCAGCAGGTGATCTGTTTTTACACTGGCCATCCTCACTGTAGCCTCCCTTGAACTTGAATCTGGCATCATTGTTTTCTCTGAATAATACTGAGTTCTGCTGGAAGGCCCAGACATGTCTGTACATTATCTATGCAGTACAGTTTGATGCAGCATGATGATATTTTGATATTTTCTTACAGTGATATCAGAGGGTCCCAAGCAAGACCAGGAATTTAGCTGCACACTAGCCAGTTATATAGCAACAGGAAATAATGACCAAAGAACTAACAGTCCAGGAATGGGGCTCTTACCTCCCTGAGCCAATCCTCTCACAAGTCTTATATTATTCATTCCCTCCAAGTGTCTTTCATGCAGTGGCTCATGGACTCTTCCATACTGAGATGAAATTCCATGACTATAAGTCCCTGTTATGTGTTCATTACATATATACTTCCTAGAGCAGGCTTTTCTAAAATGTCTTATCTCAATGAACACAACTACTTGGACATATACTGTTGTTGCTAATGGACCCAACTTCTTTCTCCTTTATTCCCTTAAGAAAAATTCTTTTTCTTCCCATGGCATCTTTCTGACAAGCAAGGTTGAATAAGGAGCAGCCATTAAAGTGTTCCTAAATGTTATTTTTACTCATCCCAGCACTGTTTTAATTTGGTCCCAGAAAAAGGTATTTTGTAGAAATCCCACAGGGAAATGCTGCCATGTGCTTTCAGTCTTCAGTGTAGACCCTGGCCTCCATGAAGCACGCACAGTTGGGAAGGGGGCCAGGACATGGGAAGATAGGTACACCCTGAAGCTAGCCTAGATCATTCCTTGTTGATCTGATTTTGTGCCCCTCTGATATGGTGTTTTCCAATTGAAATGAAACTTCTTTTACAAAGGCAGTATGCTGTTTTCCCCCAAGCTTCATCCTAGCCTCTGTGCTGCAGTGGTCTGTGGTTTGCAGTGAAAAGGGTATTGTGGGAGAACCTCAGCAAGTGTAACTCAGTGTAGCTCTGGTAGTGTCAATGGTGCTGTTATTGACTTAAATCAGCTGAGGTCCCTGAGACATGTTTTTGATTGGCAGGTTCTATTCCCTGGGATATGGATGGAATAATCAATGACTCATGTTAGCATGGCTTAAAATTAACAGCTTTTTGAGAGACAAGCGTCCCCAAAGCTGACACTGCCTTTGTTCAAAGAGGATAGAATTCTATGGACCCTGGAGGATGACTGTGGTTGAACACAAAGGAAGAATAATCTTTCTTGAGGAAATCCTCTTGCATTTTTTCAAATAATTTCCATGTCATCCCTCAGAAAGGGTTCTCTCGTAATCAGCTTTTGTAGGGGAGTCATGGCTTCTTCAGAAAAAGAAATACTAAAGGGAAAAAATTTCTCCAAACTGGAAGTGGAGGAATTCCTCTTCCTCATCCCTACCCCAAAAATAAAGCCTGGTCGCCTACTCCTTCAATTCTATCATCAGTATCTTCTCCTTCAGGTATCACCTAGAAATATGTCTGTGTTTGATGTCACTTCAATAAATGTGTTTTTTAAAAAATTATCTTCTATCTTTTCTTTAAACTATTGATTATTCTCACCATGGTCAAAGGCAGCAGTCCAGCATCCACAAGTAATTTTAAAAGAGAAAACAAGTGTGCAAAATACAGCACTGCTGAAAAAGCTGCTCTTATCATACCATGTTGTGCTAATGTTGAGTAGAAAATAAAAGGCAGTGAGGACACTTGTTTCGCTCACCTGATCCCACAAACCCTGTGAACCGTATGGGAGATCCCACAGACTCTGCAAACAGTACGGGAGCATTATTTTGCTATCAGCAAAAATATCAGTAAACATCCTTGCAAAAGTAATTTTGTAATTTAAGGTGTTCTCTGTAACTTTTTAATTTGTATTAACATTTGATAGGCTGAGCTTATTTTTCTCCACTCCTCAGTCCCAACTAAGTTACCAGTCTGCAAAGAGCTGGCATTATTTCATGGTTCTTGCAGGACAGTACAGCTTGCTAGCTTTTGCCTCAATGCACTTCTTCTATTGTTTCTCTTATACAATGCATGCAAACCACAGTGTCAAAGACAATTGTATCGCAGAACTAATAATAATGTTCTAGTGTTGGAGAGGGCAATGATCTGTTTTTTTTCTTGGACGCAAAGTGTTTGGCTTTGTCAACTTTTCTATTTAGAAGTTGGATTAGTACCCATAAAGGAGTGCCCTTGGGCCCTTCTCACTTAATTATAGCTCACAGCCTCTGAAAGTAATTCTACTTGGAGTTCTGCAATCATGACAACCAGCTCTTGCAAAGTGCTTTTCTTGCATAGATCTCAAAGCATTTTATGCGGGAAGTCAGGATCATTCTGCAGATGTAAACCTGAGAAATGAGGAGATGGAGTGAGTTGCTGAAGTTCACACAGAATTTGAGTAGAAAAAAACCCAGAAGAATATTAGCCCTTAGTACTCTAGTCATTACAACATAGCTGTCTTGAAGGAAAAATATAGTTTCAAGTCTAGGGGGCAAGTAAAAAGATGCTAAATACAAAGGAATTAAAACCATCCATCAGGGTGTTTTTCAAAGTTTAAAATGTGTCTTCTTTCTTTTACCTATTCCCACAGGAAAAGAAGATGTTCTGGTACAGAACCAGTCCTTCCTATCCCCATGCCTTTTCATGGTAATGCTGTGGATCTGGATATTGTATCTTACCAACATTTTAACCAAAATTTCTCACTCTTGCAGCATGTGTCTATGGTTCTGGAACATGCTCTATTTCGGTCAATGTCTAGATGGACCACTCAGAGAAACACAATAAAAGATGAGAAAACCCATGGAGAAAGGAAAGTAGCTCCAGCCACTGGAAGCAAGACACGAAGATTTGAATGATTGCCCCTCAAAAAACCTGAAATCTGACCATTGGAATATGGTCTTCAAAGTCTGCTGTGCCAATACAAGTCACGTGAATTTTTGCAGCACAATTTCAGTTTGCTTGATCGAAGTAGAAATCAATTCTGGGTACTAACACATAAATGTGTCCAGTTTTAAAGGATTCATACAGTGATGATACAGACCCTAGCCTTCTCAAACTGCCAAACACTTTTTCACTTGGATGGGAATCTCATAACTAGCTAACTATCTATCCACTGTCATTTATATTAGCCCAGTAACCCGATTTTTTACACAAAGTGGGTTTAGATCCAAAGATTTTCCAAATTATTACAAGTAGTATAAATGAGTAACAGATGCATTAAGAGTTTTCCATCTTTGTTGTCCAGGTCAGTCATCTGAAAATGTCTTCACAGTGGTCCATGAACTTCATGGTATACTTCAGTAAGATGTTAGTAGATTAGGATTCATGTCAAAATCACAATAGCATTTGACATATTAAGAAATCTTAATAGAAAGCTGAAAAAATTTCGTTAGCTGACAAATGGACACATTCTCTCATTGAGATCAGAAGACATAGGCTTATCTAACCCCCTGTGAGTTAGGATTTCACATGAAAAAATATTAAAACAGAACAGCACACATTAGATCTCCTAATGTCCATCATCTCTACACATCAGTCCATCTTGAAAGGAGGAAGCTAGGGACCCCGTCTCAATATTTATTTTCTTCTCTTATACACATTCTTGTAATAGCCCAAGTGTTTTATCACTGATTTCTGTGATGTTGAAATCAAAGATTAATCCAGATAGATGGCTGTTCAGTATGTGTACATGCTTCTGCAGCACACTTTGATCCCTGGGGCAACAGAAAAGGCATGATAGCCTCAACTTTCATGCATGGGTCAAGAGGTGGAAGGGTCAGGTTTTGCATCTAACTCATCAGAAATCATCTGGGAGTGGGGCATCTACATCCTGTTGGCTCCCTTTAAAAATTGTAGCTTGAATGTCTCCCCAACTTTGTTCCTCCTCTTTTAAAAAGGATTATGACCTCACTCTCTGCTTGTCTGCTTAGGTGATATGTGCAGTGGGGTCAAGGATCATCTTTTACTTTTGAGGTTTTGGTACTATGGAGTTACATTCTTAAGTAAGAATCTCTTATTGCAACCATACTGTGACTCTGTCTGATAACAGCAGAAATTTTCTTCTCCTGAACACAATGTTGTCTGTGACCATTTAGGCTCAATGCTTAAAAAACCAGAACAACAGACACACACACACACCAATTATGCCTATATTTCAAATTACATTCTCCTTTTTTCCTGAGGATTTTTGAGCAATAATTACTTTGAGATTAATAATAGCAACTTAACTAAGAAGATTTCAGTGTGCTTTTAATTTGTAGATGAGAAATACTGATTGAGTCTAACAGGATGTTTACATGCCACACAGAGATGTCAAATACAGAGATGTCATGTGGTCTGTCCATTTAATAGAATGACAGCAAGAGGAAAAGAAAACAGTTGAGGGATTAATACAATCATTACTTTCAAGATGCTTCTGTTTGAAGGGACTTTGAAGAGGTTTCCATCATTCTGCACAGATTAATTTCTTGAGAAGAAGAGGAACCTAAAGCAAAGCCTGTAAAGGCTCACCAACCATCTGAGAAGGGTCCAGGTCCAGAAAAGGCACAAGGGGCATTCACTGAACATATTTTCATTAAAGTTTTTAATATCTAACTGTCAGTACCAACACTTATATCCTGCCACCTTGACTGCAAATCTCTTTTTCTTCTCTCTGACTCTTGATTTAGCTATAGATCATAAATCAAGTCTAAGTTCAGCTAGTGGTTTCACTGCAACATACCTGAATACACATCCCTCTGCAGCTCCCGCTAAAATAATCTCTTATACATCTTTCATCACAGTTACTTCTACCTAGTTCTTCTAATTCCCACAGTAGACAAGAGTTACAGCAAATCCCATAAACCACTTGGTGTTTGTATCAGTTTATACCTAGCTCAGCTCCAAAAGCAACATAGGAACTTGGTAGAGAAATGTCTGGAACCACCCAAATGGGCTCCATAACCCAGCAGGGTCCAGTTCCCAGGTATAAAAGAGAAAGGAAGCCCTTTCAGGAGCTTTATGGGGGTAGAGCTCAGTCTATGGAGGTGATGTCCTCTTACTAATGTTAGAAGGGCTTTTTCTTTGAAACCCTGAGAAGGATGCAGGAAGGTTATGTAGATCATCGCCAGCACTCTGCGAAAGGCACATGTGTCCTGCTTTCAATGGGATGTTTTTTTGAGACACTGGAGTGTATGGAGAGCCCTCTCTTTTTAAGAACCATTCATTCTATCATCAAAGTGGCACTTATTAATCTTTTGGAAACCCCTCCTCAGCCATACCACAGTCTCTATGTACTCCCTTACTGCTTCCTTCTGATTTTAGCATCAGATTAATTTGTTTCATCTTCACTTTCTGTTCTCTGAGCATGACTTCTGCATGAATCTCTGTTCTACTTACTCATCAAACCAATTGTCCTTGCTTTTCTATCTCATTACCCCTCAGTTTCTCCTCCTGAGAACAGGACTTGAGACTTTAGATTCCAATTCTCATTTTGTCAGTATTTTATTTAACAAATAGAACCTGAGGGAAAATATCCAAATCCAAAAGCTCTGCTTATTTTTAAATACTCAGTATTGAATATGAGGGTGAAGAAGTCAAGATAACATGATATTATAGGAGATATTCCCCACGTTACGAATATAACACAGCATCTTAAATTCTTTATGTGCTTTCACAGAAGAAAACTGACTTATTTTTGTATATTATGTGTGTGAGCTGCCAGATTTGATGGACTACAGGGGGCAGGTCCCTGGACATCAGTGTTGGTAGGGCTGCTCAAGTGCAAAATGCAAGGGTCCCTGACATGTTGGAAGTCTGAAAACAATTATTTCTCTGTAATACAGATATTTGTAAGTTACAATTATGCAGAGTGATGTAAGTGATTCACATTTACCCTTTTTTGTCAAAAGCTGATGCATTGAAAAGGGTTTTTTTTGTTCTACAGAAGCTATCTGGAAAAATAGGTAGGTAGTGCCAGATATTGTTTAGGTACCCCATGTAATTTCAGCCATAAACTGAAGCTAATAATCCCTCAAAGAAAACAAAACACTCCCTAATTTGAAGCTTCCTTGTTATCAAACAGGCACAGAAACTTTCTTCAGAACAGTAATAAAGATGGAAATACTACTTACTGATCTTTGTTTCCTCTTTCCCAGTTTTTTTTTCAGTAGGGGGAGTGTACTAAATGTGCACGTTTTCTAGTGCATGCATGACCAGGGTGTTCACTATAATGGTTTTCTGAGAATGAATATCGAGCCTTGCAGTATAGAGAACACGGCAATCTGACTAAAAGCTCCAACACACAGGCAATTCTGAGTTCAGAATTACGCTGCATCTCCTTCTGTTCCCAGCTCCCTGGGTTTTTCATGAGACAATATCTTCTGCATAAAGCATGCTGTGTTCTTCTCTTCCTGTATCATCCCTGTGGATTCAGGTCACTGTTATCATTTCAGTCTCCCTAAAGTTTGTTATGACCTCTGGTATCACTAAATGAAATATTTGCTCTCTTTGAATTCTTGTCATGCCTTGCAAGGAAGCATTAAGGCTGGAATATAGAAGCCCTGTAGAGGGAGTGTAATTCCCAGAAAATCTTCCACAAATTGACAAATTTCTTGTGCCTTTACAGTGTATAACCCGCGGTAGTTGTTGTCTTTCCCCCACTTTACTTTTTTTCTTATCTCAGTGCACATAAAGTTTCCACTGTGTGTTGCCTGGAGCAGGTGAGTTTACAAGATGAGAGCACCATCAAACACTTGAAGCTTTCATCAGTCTTATCCAACAAGCATTGAGAGACTTGAATGGATTACATTTTTGGATTTTTGAGGAACAATCAAGGTCATGCCATGTTGATTGATCCCTTGTTTTCTACTGAGGTAACAATCTCCTGTCTACATTTTGGAGATAAAATATACAAGCAACAAAATGTTGTGGACAATGAATAAGACTTACTTAAAAAAGTAGAAAATAATTTAGAAAGTTCATGGTTTTCATGAAATCTTTGTAGATTATAACTATTTATAAGGCTGCAAAATCCTGCCTTTGAAGGGTTGCACTCTGTGTAAGGGATGAGTTAATTATATTTAAAATCCTGAAAACAAAACCATGGAAGGAAATGATCTACCTGTAATTTACCAAAATAAAATGAAATGATCAAGACCTTTTTGCTGACCTGAAGTGCTCTAAAACAATCTACTGACTGAAGACTTGAATTATAATATCTACCTTTTCCTCATGCAAAGACTGCAATTTCATGTTGGAGTCACAGTAACAGCTCTCCCAATGTCTTCATTTCTATCAACAGTAGACAGGGACAAGTTATGAAATGCTTAACATTTTTTTTTATTATTATTCTGAAACACTAATGAGGCCTGTAGACATTGTGAAGTATTAAAATAAAGTATCTATCTCCATTAAGAGACTGGGAATATTATGCTCTCTGTTTTATAAACATCTTACTGCCTACAAGATAGACAAATATGCATATATTGAAGTTTCAGGAGCCCAATGCTGTGGAAAGAAATTAGTATAATTAAATTAGATTCTTCATTAATTGAAACTGACTGGTTTATGGTTATCCTCTTGCCAACCCATACCACTAGTCTCCTCATTAGAATACTGAGCATTTTTTCCCTGCTCCCATTATCAAAGTTAATGTCTTTGTATGAGTCAGCAAATGCAGAGAGCTATTTTCTACTTCTTACTATGCTGAAGGAGCAATTTGTTACGTGTTTCCAGCTCTGCTTGTGTAGTCCTGGTGGTCAAGAATTATTAAGCACTGTCATCAAGTGTAGTACAAGAGTGGTGGCTTCAAAGGCCTAGGAGATATATAAATAGTAATGATGCAAAATAGAATGTGGTGAGTTCATACTGAGCCAGCAGCACCTATCTTGCTGAAAAACTCCAACATGCTTTCCAAGACTACCCCCAGGGATTTACTCTGCCGACGCACAGCCCTGAGAACAGCAAAGACAGAGGGGATGCTAGACAGCCTGTCTGTAGAGATGAGCTCAGTAGTAATGACAGCATAGTTTATCCCCAATGCCAAAAGGTGGTAAGTCAGGTTTTTGGAGTGGGCCCACGTATTGTAAACTAAGAGTGTTTCTAAATGGGTTTTTAAACATCAGGTTTTTAGCCATCATTTGGGAGACACAAAAGTGAATGTATGAACATGTCATAAAAATCTGGAGTCTGAACTAGTAAAACCACAAACTTCTCCATCTGTTTGCGCTATCTATTCTCTCACTTGCCAGGGATAAGCTATTGGTTTGCTTCCCTCACCTCTCACTAGGCTGCCTTTCTCCTATTTCCCACTGCTCATTTCCCATCTTGTGCCCATTTCTCTCATTTCATGCCCTCTCTCTCATCTTTTCTTTTGGATAAAGTATGCATTTCACCTTGTTTCCCTGAGACAAGTTTTTGTTCATAGTTTCCAAGGATCTCCATGGTATCCTAGACCTTCACCAACCATCAAACTTAATGCCTTTGCTGTTTATAAGTGAAGGATCTATGAAGCCTATGGAAGGAGCTAGTGAATGTGGCCAGAGTTTTATTCTTCCCGTTTAGATACCCTGTGTTTTTATTTCACCTAGTCTCGCAGGTGACTACACTGGAAATGTCCAGTTATATTACTGTATGAGAGTAAGATGAAAATTGTTGTTTTCTTGTGTGATAAAATACTTGAAAAAAATTAAAAATAAGAAAAAAGCAAAGAGCAATTACATGAAAAGAGAAATGTCCTACTGAAGATATGTTCTCCTCACTTAGGGAAGCGCATATAGCTTTGTGTTTCTGTAACAAACTACAAAGGATTTGGATCACGGTGGGTATTTTAAACAGCAGGCACTTACACAGTTTTACACACAAATGACAGCATTTGAGGATGAAGTACGGCTCACGTCACAGTCAAAGGAAGTAAAAACTACAACTAAACTATAGATTTGAACAAAATTAATAGATTAATTTCTCAAATTTCGTACCCTCTCGGTCTTTTGCACAAAATTACTGTCGATCAACAGTCATTCATGGCCCGTTTTTGAAAAATACTCACATTATTATGCAAATCACAAATATAACAATATTTGTGAACTGAAGAGAGGTAATGTACACTAAATGCAATCACTATAAACTTTATTCACTTAAATGCATTCACTTAAGGCAATTCTAGACCTTTAACAGACTGCCTAAAACAGTTTTGTCCTTTCTTCTCTGCATTTCTTGAGATTTGATCCACAATGAAAGCAAAACAAAATTCCTTTGAGATGCAGGACTAAAACTTTCATTAATTCTCAGCTTTTCCATTTATTTTCCCTGTAATCTAAAACAGGTTACTCTCTAGCCCCTCACTTCAGCACCCTGTCTTTAGGTGGTGATAAGACTTCTTTTATTCATCTTTTTTCCTGTCTTGTCTATTTTAGTTGAAAGTATTTCAAGACCAGAATTCTCTTTTTGCAAATATTGCTTAGTGCAAAGATACCTGATACTAGCTGGTGTCACCAGAAGGTGTTGTAAGACAAGCAACTCACAATCATACTACTTTTGCTAATAATTTGGTATAATTTATGATATGCCTCTTTTTTTCCTAATGGATTTTAAAGCAGTTCGATGTGCAAGAAGTCATTTCTTTGGAGAACATTGTGGAAGGCTCTGCAGGGAAAGGCAGTGTTAATTTCTTTTCTCTTAGCTCAGTTTTCTGCGTTTAGGACTGCAAAAGCACCTATTGAATCCTCTATAGTGGATATCTACTAATCAATAGGCAATTGCACTCTTGCTGAGTCCAAATAGAAAATGATGCAGCAGAAAACAAAGTGTGCTAGGCTAAAACTTGAAGCCCTTAGTTGTTCTCACATTTATTTAGTCACACCTCTAAATAAACCAGAGGGACTGCAGGATTTAGCTTCCTGCATTTCTCTTATTGTTGAGTTTGCCTGGGAGGTTATTTCACCCTCTTACATAGCAAGCATGAAAGAGGCTGGTATCAAACTAACATTACCAGTCCTAACTAGCTGTTGTAAATTTTGAAAGCATTGACAAGTGCATTACATCAACAGTCTCGATAATTGGCCTTTGGGACTTCAACAGGCATTTAAAAAAAAAGAAAAATTATCCTGGGTGCAGCCTTGGTATTTCTGAACCAAATAATTTTCATTAGATTACAAAAAATAAAAAAGTTACAGAGGGATGAGGCAGGTCAAAGTTGTTCTTCTCTGATCAGCCAAGGATTTAGAATAAAGGTTCAAGCATTGCTGTCCATGTTTCCACCTTCTTCATAAAGCCTCAGACTAAAAAGTTGCAAGCCCTTGCTTTTCATGAGCTTCCTTTAGTTCCTCTGAGGCTTAGAAAGGCTTTTTTAAAAACAGGAAGATTTTGAAAACCTTTAGTTGGGGATTGAGTTGACAGTATGAAATTTTCTTCATGTTCCTTTGCAAAGAGGCTCTATGAAGAAAACAATTCTTCAGAGCTTAGGAGTTTATCACACTATTTCTTCAGGTATTTCAGAAAACTTATTTTCTCCTGCTTCAATTAGGGCAGTCCTGAGGTTCCTTCAGAGGCAAATAAAAAGGATTTCTAATCTTTTTTTTCTTTGTTTTCCACCAGCATCTGCCAACCAGTCCCTCCAAGTGTGAGCCGTACAGGATTTTTTTGTCTGCTTTGTTGTAGCAGACAAAATATACAGGGTAAGAGGAAAGAAAGTTCGAGACATGAAGATGGTGGACCTGAGTTTCAACAGAGACAGAGGCACTTCTGACTCCAGTGGCAGGCAATGACCTGGATGCTTTGAGGCTGTTAAAATGAGTGGGAAAAAACTACTATTTAAAGTGACTGGAACGTGCTGTTGTCCCTACAGATGTGAACTGTTCCTGCACAAGTCCTGAGATCCATGTATCAAGCAGACAACATGTAATTTCCCTTGTTTCTGTTTGTTGCTTATTAAACAAAAACATTTTGAAGAGAACAGGAGTGGGTATTTTGAGCTGGTCCATGCCAGTCCTGAGGAGGATGCAAGAGCAGCAGCTCTCCAGCACATACCTCCACTGGATATGTGTGCTTTTCCATACCTCCAGTGAATCTTCACAGGGCAATATGTCTTTTTGGCATCTTCCCAGACTCCGCCTCAGGTACCTTGTTATGGTTCATTTCTGGAATATGTGACCTTACAAAAAGACTGTTTTTCAAACATGGGGACATGATTAAAGCCTCTGAATTTTGCAATCGCACACTCGAACCTGGCACCAGAAGAGTTAGCAGTTGCATGTACAAATAAAAGAACATTTGTGCATTTTAGCACAGCCCTGTCTTTGGCAAAGATATCTTTGCTATGCCAAGGAGAATTATTACAGATAAGCAGAGAGTATGCTTGTGGTTTGGAACCTGTCTGTCGCTTCCCATCTGTCTCTAATATAAACATAAACATGTCCACTGGAATCTCTGAGTGTGGAAGTTCGTTGCTGCTGTTTGTTGGGTAACAGTCATGGTGACCCTGGGAAATACACCCAGAAACACAGCTCTTTGGGCTGAATTTAACACATTTTTCTCAGTTTGGGATTCATCAGTGTGAAATACCTGCTTAAAGGAAAGCTTGTTAACACTAAAAGGTTCTGTGTAGCCTCCTGCCAGCAGTCACTTTCCCCTGTGATGAGTCACTACATCCCACATGGTTCAAAGTACCCAAGTGCAACCAGCTTTCCTGGGCAAGATAGACAGAGCTTAACAAATCTAAATGATTGTCCCAATCAAACACGATTTGCTTGTCGCTGACAAATGCGGTCTTACTCCTATGATCAGTGGGGCGTTTAGAAGTGAAACTTCCCTTTCTCCTCTGACAACCCTCTCCACACAAGTTTTCCTCCACTCACAGGTTTGAAGCTTAAGCCATGTTTCCAGCCATAACATCGGATCACGCTGCAGCATGAATTTGGTCCGGATCAGAGCACACAGTCATGTTTCTGCCAAATGACCCAAGCACCGAGAGTGGAAGCTGGCTTTCTGCACTTACATCAGCTGTGGGCAGAAAGACAAGACTTGATTGGGCATAAAGTCTGTTTGTATGAGGTGGACCTGGCAACATTGTCTTTACCAAATAGTAGTCTTTATGGGAAATATAGATGTAGATATGGATATGGATGTATGTATTAGGGGTGTTATTTTTAATACAAATCCATTCCATGATCTGGTTTGCACACAAACAATTGCATTGGTACAACCTGACATGGAGGCAGGGACAGCTGGGAACACCCAGAGCTGGGATTCCCTCCGTTGTCCCTATAGTGTGCATTTATGACCTCAGTCTCTGTACAATGACACTTTTCATAACCTCCGAAGAAGAAGCAATCTCTGACCAGCTTTCCTCACCAACTCAAAAAAAAAAATTCTCTTCTTGCACAGCAACCTGTCTGATTGTATTTTAGTACACTGTCAAACTCCTTAGCCTCTGCTGTTGAGTGGGGTAATTAACACAGGTGTGTTAACTGTACAGGTGGAATCTTATAGATCACAGTAAATACATTTACACAGTAAATAATTTACTTATGTTTTTATATTCCAATGCAATCATGGCATTTTAATACCAGCTTCTTTTTCAGGGTAACAATACATAATAGAGTCAGGGTTGAAACTAATGCATAGTGATTTATAGCTTTGTGTCTACAGTTTCCATGAAGATTGGTAGGTAAGGGGGAGAAATCTGATATTGTTACAGTTGATGTTAGTAACTAAAGTTAAAGTGTGTCCCAAATAATTGTCTCACTAACCTTATCCAAGTTCATAAGCTGGACAGGGTTACAACTACAGCTGACAGAAAACATCTGGTAAGGTGAGGAAAATTAGAAAATCATGTGCAGGCTTGGCATGAAAATCTTATAGCTGCTCTGACACACCAGAACAAGGATGTGTCAGTGGTAAAGGAGTTTTGTGAGGACTTGGCTGCTACTGATTTCATTATGACTTAACTTTGCGCTGAAGTGGCCTGTTTTAATGAGTAGCAAAAAAAAAAAAAGAAGAAATGCAATAAAGGAAGTGATTTAGCTAAGAGTAAAGTGGCCTTTAAACAGAATCCAGATATTTTAATTCATCTATGCATTAATATGACACATTGTCTTTATATCAATTACCGTTTTTTCTCTTTTGCTCATTCCTTTCTGCTCTTCCTACCGTGGTGTGAATTCCCACATGTGCCTGCAGTTCCCAGAGAAGGCAAAACCTGATGTCAGCTGTGCACTGCCATCTCCAAAGGACTCAAGCAAAAGATGCTGCTGGAAAGGTGAGGTACTGAAGGTTTGCTGACCACTGTCCAGGTCTGTCTGGAACTCAATTAATCTATGAGCCATTAAGTAAATGAAATCTAAAGCTGTTTCCCTGTTTCTCTGAAGTATCAATACATTAGTGCAGTCTGCTTAGGCTCCAAGCCATTAAAATAATGGAGTTAGGAGTACCCACACACTCATCATATTCAGGGAATTCAGCCTCATGTCCTGCTCTTCTCATTAGAAAGAAGACAGATCATATTTGTCTTTTTTCCTTTCTTTTTTTTTTCTCCTGTTTATGTTCCCCCATCTTTCTCCTGGAAGCCTTCCCAGAATAGTTGCCCCTCTCCTTACCTGCCTTGCTCTGGGAAGCACCTCACTGCCAGCTGGCTTCCCAGGGCAGTTGAGACAGCCAGATTTATTGCAGCAAGGCAACCCGAGCCACTCTCTTGTCTGGTCTGGGAGAGAACAAGAACAGCAAAGCCTTTCTCATGACCTCTTTAAGGCCACAAATTCATTTGGGGCTTTCTGATCACCTAATGTACCATTCAGCCAGTGCAAGCATTTTGCTTGTAAAGTCCTGAAAATTAAGATTGGTAGTTAAGACACCAATTAATGGAACAGTGTCTATGGTAGGTACTTATGTGTACTCTGTGGTTGTTATATCTCAACGACGCACGACCTTTCATTTACCTCAAAAAATGCCTCACAATGCACTGAAAAGACACTCCAAAACTTGTCTGTTACTTGCTCAATTTGGTGAAACAGTGATATTATTTAATTACTGTTAAATGATTTATTTTTTTTTTGCTATTGGAATGCAAAAGATGAATCCTTTTCCTCTTCCATCCTCTATGTTGCACGCTTCCTTTCCTTGCACTGTATTGTCTCTGGGGTAATTTCCCTGTTCAGGCTTTGCCTATATATTGCCTCATGCTCCGATTGCAAATATCTTCTGGCGATCTCAGCCTGGGAAGGAAAAGGTGCATGAACAGGCATGAATGCCTATCTGTGGTTTTCCAAATGCAACATGACCCAATGGGAAATGACTTCTATTCACTTGCTATATTAAGTTACCTGGCTTCTCTGTGTCTCACTTATTCCTTCTACAAAACAAAAGGTGGTTACCTTCTTTATCTGGAATGAACAAACTCCTCCTTGACCCAATCTGGGAACTTTTGTTATTTTCCTGGGTTGTTTTTTTCATGCTTCTTATAAAAACAAGTATCTGTATTCTGTAGTCATGTCCAAAACCCTGTTGAGAAACTATACTTCCACTGCTTCTGAACCTGCAGTCAAGCCGCTTCTTGTTTCTGTAGCTGAAAATCCTAAGCTCAAACTCCAGCAAACTCTGTCGTGATTCCTGCCAGCCCCTCCAGGCAAGGTCTGCTTCATACTACATGCAAACTAATGTATTTGGATGGGCTGCCCTAAGCCTATTTATTTCAAGTCTAGCTCAAGAATTCTCATCATTTGGTCATTACAGGCTTCTTTTCTTTGGTTTGATTTTCTCATTCCCTGAGGCTGCCACAATATTTCTTAGCCTCCCCTCAAGACTTGGGTTCTGGTTTATAATCTGTCAGATGACTGTTCAACCAGTGAAGAAATCACAGTTTTGGATTATGTATTGGTAGCAGGTAGCTGAAAAGCAGTGTACCTGTAGCTATGCAAAGACTGAGAAGAATTAACACTTTTAAAAGCAGAAGGTTTGCTTTAAAAAAAACCAAAACAACAAAACAACAAAACAACAAAACCAAACCAAACCAAACAAAAAAGAACAAAGCAAAAAAAACACACCAGAAAAAGCCTTATCATCAGTAAGCAGGAACTCATCAGTAATAAGGAAAAGAAAGTCATGTTATACAGTACAGTTAGCCTCCAGTCCTGCTTCCCTTCACTGTCTCCCCTGACTGCTTTTGATAAAGTTTTTTCCTTAGCTCTACCCCAATGACTGGCTTCCTCTCACTGACCACTTGAAATAAAGTTGGATACCTGAAACACTGGCTGTGGCAAATACAAACACCCTTCTACAAAAAACAATATTTATTAGACCCTTGAAAACTACTTAGTCAACACAACAGGGTTGCTACTTTTTTTTTTTTTTAATGCAGAGAACCAGAGTTTATAATGTTACCTTGAAAAGAAAAGGAGTGCGAAGACACTGATGGCAGGACATAGGTGGTTGTGGGCACATTCACAGTGAGGCTGTTCCTTGCTGTTTCCACAGAACAGTAAGGTCTTCTCATCGGGCCGCTACAGCTGTATTATGTATAGAGATGGTAGAATTGTTACTTTCCTTCAAAAATAGCCCAATTCAAATTCTGTGCTCAAACCAGCATAACTACTACATACGCCCTGAAGGCAATGGGAATGTTTCACAGTGAATGGGTGAGTGGAAGAGGATTTGGTTCAAGCAGGGCCATTTGTAGCTTACTTGGTAGTTGGCAAATTTGGTGCTAACCATTGCAACTCGTACTGATGACTCGTCGTTTATTTCCAGATATATTTTTCTATAGGTACTGTTAGTCCTCAGAAGTCCCCACGCAGCATTTTCCAGATGACATTAACTTCAAAAAAATTTCCATGCCTGCTTTAGAAACTCCAGCAACCAACTATAAATTCTTGAAATTCTTTTTCTTTTAATTTGTTTTCTGTTCGTGCAACCTATTGCTACATCTCATTAGAGCCCTTCAAAGAATGTTATAAGCTTTTTGAGCCTTTACTTATTTTTTTAGAGTTGAAATATGAATTAGAACTTTAGTTTGTTCTTTCATGTTACCTTAATTTAGTGTTAATTTTAGAATTACTTTGAATTACAAAATAGATTAGAGATTATAAACTGAATTCCTCTTTTAGAGTAGCTGATTTTCCTTCTGTAGCAGAGAGCATCCAAAGACAGTTTTGTACTTTGTTATAAAAAAACCCTCTCTTTCACTCTCTAAACAGAATTTGTCACTCGTGGAAGTGGTGGCTAATCTCCCTGAATAGTAAATGTGCTGTTTATCTATAAAATCCCATTAAACAACCTTGGCAGCGACTCTGTAAGCTTTTCATCTATGTCTAACGTTACTTTCAACCAGGTGGGAAGGTCAGACCACATCTTGGAGCACGTGGGGAATTTTGCTTCTCTAAAGGTACTTTTTCCATTCATGACTTCAACAGAACTAATTATGTAGCTATTTCAGGTGTCCTCCTCACTCTGCCTATCTGGATGTTCAAGCGATTAGCTCTCTGAAAAGCATGCGTTGTTAGACTGTGGGGCAGCTCTGCCTAAGAATGGACATAGTAAACCAAACTAAAGGCAATAGAAAACCCCTGATGATTTCAGTGGGTTTTGAGTTAGATCAAGTTGGAAAAAATAATACCTTGAGGGCTTGAGGCAGCTTGATTTTTTTTATTTCTGCCTCAATTTCCCTGTGACTGGAAAAAAACCCTTAAGGAATAAGCTGGCTTCTGTTGGCAGGTTATACTCACACAAGCAAAACATGATATGATGCCAAAATATTATAGTGATGTTTTATTTGAAGTGGACATCTGCACACTAGGAGCTGGCTTGCAACCAATGATTCATTCCTCAATTCAGTTCAATTCAAAAAGATTTAATTGGCATGATAAGCTATACAAGTGTAGCCAAAGAGGCAGTTCAGATACATGTTTGAGAATCGGTCTAATCTACTCCTATAGGAGCTATACACTTGGAAGAGTTTGCTTTCTGGCACATATTTAGCTACTAGAGTCCACCCCTAATCTGATATGAAATTAATGTATTTTTTTCTCTACAGACTACACAGACTTTTCCTTGACTTGTGAGTGTGTATATGTATATATATATATATTTATGTGGACATGAGTGTGAAGTTTGTTCCTAACTACCTCAGTAAAAGGATTTCTTGCAGGCCCTCATGTTTTGGACATTATGATGGAAGTTCCATCTTGGTCTTCCCACTGTCACTTTATTAGCAAGGTCAGTGATAGCTGGGCTCATCCTGTGGGCTTCCCTAACTGGTTGGAGAAGTCATGGCCCAAATGCATACATTCAGAAGAGAGTATTTGAAACAAGCAACTCTGTTTCTTATGAAGAATTTTTTGAGAAGGTAAACCTTTCCTAAAATATATGAATATCTAACTTTTAGGAAGTTCTTCCCAAGGAAGAGACATCTCTGAAATATGAACCTAAGAATTTACAATTTTTTTAAAGTATTTTTTCTGAAGTGAATGCCTGTAGTGAATGGTAGGCCAGAATCTGTTTTAACATAGTAAAAATGCTGAAGCACGTTTTGAAATCCACAGTTCACATACGTCATAAACACAGGTGAAATGTCACTTTATTTTTTTCTTAATATCAACTGTAATCTTGGAAGACTGTCCAGCTAAACAAAAAATTAGTGTGCCAGGAAAGAGGTTTTACATCTAGGTATGCCTAATATCTTCCCTAGGTAATTAATTCTTTTCCCCTTTTCCACCTTTACTGTGCTTCCAAGACTTCAGTGAAGCTTCTTCAAACACATACTAGGTCAAGTACTTTGGCTGTAGTACCTGCAAATAGAACAACTCTTATTGCTGAACATTAACCTTTCCATACTTTTTGAAGAAATCATGTCTGAAAAATCTGTCCCAGACATCTTAACTGACCTGAGAGTAAACATGGATAGTAAAAGAAAGTATCCTTTGGAAATCAGAAAAAAACAAATATAGAAAATGCATTGAAAATAAATGCTGGAAGTGCTGCTGCAGAATTGACTACTAGACACTAAAACCAATCATCATGACCTCTAAGAGATGCACTCATAACAGAGGAGTCGCTGAGAGTACCTACCATCCTTGTACATTACTCGCTGTGGCCTCCCCACATGAAGAAGTGGCTGAAGTTCGGCTGAGCTGCCAGCTTTCAAAACTCCGCCTTCAGAATGGGGAAGGGGGGTGATAGGAAAGGGAATCCTCACTCTCTTCCAAGAAGGATGAGCTCTTAAGTACATATTTCTTCTCGTTCAGCTGAATGTGTTCTGCAGCTTTACTTTGTGAAATTTTAAAGGCAGGTTTTTGGTTATTAAATCTTGTAAGGAAGACTATGGATAGCAGTGGTCCTTATCTTCACACTTGCATTTATGTAACAGCTACACTGAATATTTGTTCCTGCATTCTACTTTTAAGGTAGTTTCTCTTTGACTGAAACATCTCCTCTTCCTCGTTTAAACATTTTTTCTGTCTGTTGTAGTGCCTATAGGCTTCAGTCCCACTCTACTATGCTCTATGTACATAAATAAAAGGGAATTCCTACCCTTAGGGACTTAAACTTTATAGGTTTGCAGCCCTTGAAGCAGCTTCTGCTTTAACAACACAGCTGATGATAAAGCAAAGGAGAAGGAAACTGACCTTCAATCTGCCCTTTCATCTCAGGTCATCTGAGTCTGACTGATACCATCCAGAACTGAGTAGGAAAAAATTTTTCACACATGAACAGTTTAAAGCTCTTTCTTTCTCTTTCCTGGGACAAAACTAAGGATATGAAGGCTATTCAGGACTTTGTTTTTTCCTAGGAGGAAAAGAAAACAAAGAAAACAAAAGACATGGAGAAAGACACAGGCACCCTATTTCACAATAGAAAGAAGACTGGAAGTCACATCTCTGCAACTTTTTGGTGAGCAGACTGAACATCCTCCCCTCCAGGACCATCGCTTCCAGGGTCTCTCCCACAGTTCAGTACTCCTTCTGCCACAACCCTTGCCTCCACACCCCAGCAGCTGGAGCATACTCCTAAGATAGGGAAGACTGGGAAACACTGTGCTCCACAGGTGGCTGAGCCAGAGCTTGGACCTGAACTTGGACTGATTGCAATATGCCCTAGATCTGCAAAATCTTTATGAGGAAAGTTCTTCCAGAACAGGTATTTCCTTTCTCAAGAAAATGTTCTGTTTCAATAAACAAGGTTTTTCCAGCAAGGAAAAGAAAGATTCCTTAAAAATACTCAGTTAGCCTTACCCATGATTCCTACTGCAGAACTGACACTGCCTAGTGTATTACTTAGGCTTTCCACACAGTGAGATATCTTACATATGGAGTCAGATCTCTCCATCTTCCGAACACGAGGCAATCTGTCTAGCCAAATTGAAAAATAAAAGGCTAGGTAGTGCTAGACAGAGAGTGACTGGTTGAAATTAATGCAAGTATATAAATGCCACATCGAACAAAGCAAAATGCACAAGTACAGTAGGGTACAATGATGTTAATTTGGAAACATTGAGACTTGAAAGAGACATCATAGGCTTTGAAAGTTGCCTCTCAGACTGCTGGATGTGGAAGCTCTCTGCTTTATTAGCATTCTGATAACAACTCCTGCATCTGCCTTGGTAAATACTGCAGAGAGAGGGCAGCTGCAAGATCCTATTGTATGCTGCTAAAGTGAATGCTAATGAGGCTCCTGAAGCAGCCCCTCCTGGTTCCAGCTGGGGATATTAAAAACATGAAACCTGTCCTGTAAATAAGAAAAAAAAAAAAAAGAAAAAAGAAAAAAAACCAATCAAACAAAGGACTAACTTAACAACCTTCTATGATGAATTCTCAAAATACTGCTTCCCAAGGGGTTTACTCCATCTGATGTCTGGTTCAGCTTCCTAAGTACTGGTTCTATCGGAAGAATCAATTATGTGGGTGGTGGAAGAAAACAACAAGCCAGTTATCAACAACTATATTGATAACCAAACATTGGAAATTTTCTTCTTGCAGCAAGCTGTATTTCGTTTTCTTCAGAAACAAACGGAGATTTAGATGCCACAGAGCTACACTTAGAGCCCCGTATGGTGGTCTCACGTCATTATTCCACACACACAGGAATAATTTTCTGACTCCTTCTTTGAAAAAATCTCTCCCCACCCCATATGATCATTACAACCTCTGTCTACCTGCAGAGACCCTAAACAATAGTTTCAAGGGGAGTTGCTTGATCCTGTCACCTCAAAGGTTGTTCAGCCCTAATGCTATTCCTCACCTCCCACCACCAGCAGAGAGCTCAATTTGGGGCAGAACTGAGGAAGGACATTGAGATCAACCAGCCTTCCAGTCCGAACTGCTGGGGTTTCCCTTGCCACCGGTGTACTTCCCCAAGAAGAGAAAGGATAGAAAGGTCTCCAGCTACCACTCATGGGGAGGTGCTAAGAAAAAATACATTAATAAAGAGCAGAAAGACACTTAGTGGAGGTGTGAACACAGTGTCCGTGACTGGCATGGATACTGAAGCGATTAAACCCCAAAAGCATGTTCATTAGTCTGCTGATGGGTATCTTTTCCCACTTTCTCTTGTAGATGTTATAGCTGACAATCATTAAAAATGCCATCATTAAAACCTTTTACTCATCTCCATTGATTTCACTTGTAGTATCCTCAGAAGCCTGTGGATCAATGTATCTCTTGCTCTGATTCAAAAACCCAGTTGAAAATTTGAAGTCATTTGACCATTTTTAGCTGGCCATTACAGCCACCCACTATACTGCCAGACCTCTGCTGCCAGAATGCCAACTCGTCCCTGTTTAAAAATAAGCAGTGTGTTTTGACCTACTCTTAAAAAATAAGTTTTTAGCTAGAAGATTCTTGTCCTTTGACGTTACCTTAGATGTCTGGCATTCGTACCCTGGCAATCCCAGATCACATTCTCCTTAATTTATATGACTGTAATTCCATTAGCCTGATGGTTTACACTACTGCAGCTAAATGAAAGAGAATAAAGCTGCCAGAGATATGTATGTAACCTTTATTTACCTATAAATCACTCTGTGAATTGACAGATCTATCACTATGGTAATGATTTCCAATGGCTCAAAAACCTTTGTCACAGAGAAACTCTTTGCATCTGTAGTGCTTTAATAATACCTCAAGAATCCTGTTTGCCTTCTGAGGGTATTTTTGCAGTTTAAAGGTATAATGTGTTATACAGAAAGACAGAAATAGATGATGACTGAGATTTAGGAGATCAAGAACAACAAAGTGAATTTTTGAGAATATCAGGATGTAAGAAGGCATCCTGATCACCCCCTTTAAGTCATGCTGGAAAGGGAAAGGATTTGGGGATGGGCAGAACTATGTTTTTGAAAATCTTCCAGCACCTCTGAATCTGCAGGGGAACGTAGCTTTTGGGGGGATTTCCAGGAGATATGGGCCTCTGATGAATGGATATTGAGTGACAGCAGAGACAGGTTGATAACTTTCTGATATTGTGCTGCAGCATATTCCTCATGCTGTTTGTCCAGAAGAAGTCCTCTTCAATTGCATTCCTCTTCCTAGAACATTGTGGGAACATCCGGATCATGCAGTACGTGCCAAAGATATGTTAGATGGACAAAAGGGTAAGCCCTGATCATTGTGCCAGTACTGCCATAACTCAGGTCTTCCCAAAAGTGTCATGAAGCCCAAATGCTCTGATCACTCAAACACCCTTGACAGAGCCCTCCAGGATATTGTGAATACAATCACAATGAAACATCATGGGCAGAACTGTAGCAATATCTGCCCCACACAGAACCTGCTACGTTGCCTTCACACTCAGTACAGGAAAGCTCTTGATGGGGAACAGTGTCCCAGGTAGTCAGTGCATACCCCACAAGGCCATGAAGCCCACACCACAGTACTTTCTTGCCATGCACCAGAATTTCTGAATCTTCCTGTAGAATGTCCTAGTCACAAATTTCTCAGTACATCTAGGATGTGCACTTTTCTCATTTATACTATTATCATGATACTTGACACATTCTGCAGCAGGTGGTCATGTTGTAGACTCTGAATCTGGGATTCAGACCAATCCACAACATCATATGGATGGGATAAAAACATCAAATCTTTCCAAAAGAGACATCTGAAGGAGGAAGCTGTTTCCCAGCTGCGTCCACATAAACACTAGCGCAGGATAAAAATTAATAACAAACAAAAATGAAAGAAGGTCTGTGCCACAATGGCCACTCCCATTTGGGGGGCAGGAAGCCATTGCTGCCCAGGGTATGGATCACTTAAGGAGATCATCAAGAGGACTGTGCTCGCACAGCACCATGAGCCTCATATCACAGGCAGAAGGCTGGCTTTGGAGAGGAGGAAAGTGAGACATCTCACACACCTGTGTGGATGCTGGCTTCTTCTCATCCCAGGTACAACAATAGTTACACTATCAGCAGAGCTGAGATCACCATATTGTTCCATCAGACCTCTAGTCCCACCACAACAGAGATTACTGTTCAGCATTATGGTCCTGCTATCCTACAAAGTGTTATTTAGTACAAGGCTTCAGGGTTGACTTTTCCCTAATAAGTCCTTCTTCTTCTCCTTCTCTGACCAGCATCAGCAAGTTCTTCAGCAAGCAAGGATAAGCAATGCCTCCTACAATGACCCTGTACAAGCCTTCTATGACTGTTTAGCTTCTCAAAGCATGCCGACCACTGAACTTCATTGAGGGGTTATCAAAGGGTCCTCAAGAGTGCCTGGTCCTCTGGAAGACCAGGGTGTTGACAGAACTTTCTCCTGTCCCTGCACAGGTTGTATAGTGCCCGGTAATCACTGGTGATCAGGAAGGAGTTCTCCATTGTGGAAAACAAATAGGACAACTTCAGTGATTTCCCAACTTCACCTCAGAACTGGAAGCCCACACTGATGCTTGTAAGCATTATTGTCTTCAGCCTAGACAATAATGATTGATTTTGTATCACTGACTTCCAAACTACCCTTAGCATACAGCCTCCCAAATCTGCCCCAGTATTTGATACTAATACGGCCAGATTCCACCCACCTCCAACAAGGTAGAACTGTATAATCTTATGATAAGACACCACAATTTCAGGACTAAATAGCCTTCTGATAATATAGGTGCTGAACAAGGACTGGAGAAGCCAAAGGGAAAGAAAATAACAGCCTGCAGGTGCATTCATCTTCCTGTTTGCCTCTCTCAAGATCTCCATCTGAACACATGTGTTCATGCACTCAGGCAGACTAATTTTGCATTGGTCATAGACCTCATGCTCTAATAAAAGATTATATTCATTATGTGAGTGTTATTAACGTAGAGGATGCTTCATTTTACACTCACCTTCAAAACTACTGGCAATCAGCCTGTCCCAGGTGGCTTTGTGCCAGGCCCAGCAGGTTGCTGGATTTATTGCCCACAACCACCACTTTTGTCCAGATTTATCACACCTCACTGTAACCATTAGCACCCTTGATTACCTCTTCATCTTCACTGGTTTGAAACATGAGTTTTATGCATAAGATCTCCTCAAGCAAGGACATTTCCTCTCCAATAGCAATGCCGAATGGTGCACAAACAACTGGAAGTATCCCATCAGCTTTTTCAGATGCACAATGTTTGTGGCAAGACTTTCATTCAGGTCTCTGAATTTCATTTTAAGTATATTGAGGGCCTCTTTATTAATTCTTCAGACAAAAATCTCCTCCCATGCAGTCCCCTGTGCTTTGGCAGACCTACCCAGAAATATCTGCAAAGCTCCCGTACAGTTGTTCATTAGCTCTCAACAAGAGCAAAAACCAAGTTGACTCTAGTATATTGAGGCTACTGTTTATCCCACTGACACAGGCTGTTGCAGGTTTTCCTTGTGTTTCCTTGTCGGCTTGCATTTACCTGCTGTTTCTTGCTGCAGGCTGCAAAACTGCTTGGAGCAGAGAACAGGTGGTTTTGTCCTGTGTCTAGACAACACCCAGCAAAAATTCATGCTAGGCCACAGCTATGTATCCAATGATAACAGTGACAATGAAGATTTCTCTAAAGCATATTGCAGAATAAAAGGAATTCTTTCACTGAGCTTGTTTTCTCCTCCAGTGGACTATATTCCTGTTGCAGGGGGTAGCAAACTTGATGGGAAAGACTCTGAGGGACTGAGTGCTCCTGCTTCTCTGCCTGGCATTGATGTCAAGTAAGCTGTTTCATAAGACTCCTACAGGATTTCTGTTTGGATATTTTTATTCTTGAGGGACATGATTCATTGCAATGCTATCCAGGAAAAAACAGATGGAGAGCTATGAACGTCTTGGGCCTGGGGGTACTGGGGCAACACATCAGCTCAGTCACCTTGCCTCAAACCAACTTGCCCTCCTGCCTGGCACACCGAAAAACCCAATGACTTACCAGTGCTGAACCAGCTGTGAACACAGCTACACGCAGGCACAGTGCTCATAGAAGTAAGGCTATGGAGACAGCACATTTCCTACCACTTTGCATAAAATGGTATTCACTGCATGAGGCAGTGCTAACACAGGGCATACCAGCCCAATAAATCCACCTCTGGTAAGAAGCAAAACCATAGGGAATATCACAGCATGACATCTGATGAACTTTGCTTCCTTCACTCTGCCAATTTTAACTGCCTACTGTTCTCTTTGAGCTGTAGAATTCCCTGCCTCTCTCCCTCAACAGTGAGGACCACAGGTTAAAAAACGTTGTCTGAGGGCAGTATTTCAACCAAACCTAGTGAAGAAAAAGAAAACACAGAGTCATCTTATTGGGGTACTGTAAAAGGCAGAAGTATTATAGAAAGGGCACCCCAATGAATGGAAACATGGCAGAACAGGCTCCACCATCGCTGGGCATCAGATAATACATTTACAAAATACAGCACAATAGAAATGCAGTTGCAATGAAGCTTGGAGTGCTTGTTTCACCATCTGCTTATGGGGAAATCCTTGCACATCTTTCCTTTGGACACTTTATCTGCAGCATCCCAAATTGTTTTATTGTCATTCTAGACACCTCTTCTGCTTTTGCTCCATTCCCTCTTTCCTAGCCTGGCAATGTCTTAAGTATGTGCCTTCTCCATAACTATAAATAGTCACACAGAGGAGGGCTGTAATGGCCATTGCCCTGTCAGATGGAATAGAGATTACAGCTGATGGATAAGGAAGAGGTTCAAACAATAAAATTGTAGCAATGAGTCCACCCAGTAGCCTGCATTGTCTTAGCTCACTTGCCGCTTGGATCCTAACAGCCACCAGACCACCTGCTTTCTGTCACTGCAGCTCAGCTGTTGTTCACAAATTTCAGATGTTTGTGCCAGTAATTAAATTGTGCCAGCAAAGCACTATTAAATTTAGTTATTGCAGAAAGGAGCTAAAATAATTGATCAGATCTGAGTGGATCATCAATGTGGTTTTGAATTTAATGAAAATGAGAATTGGGTCAGCAGGAGGAAGAGGAGATATCAATTAAAAAATTTATCTATACTAGAGTATCAAAAGCCATTAACATTGATTTCAATCCAGGACACAGGGCCTGGCAAAAAGCGTGGAAGGGTAATTAAAGAGGCTTTTTTTTTTTTTTTTCCTGTGGCAGAATACAATAACAGAGCTGCAAGTGGAAGTAAATAGGATGCAATCACTCCAGAGAGCTATAAAGGGTTATAGGAAGCTGTTGATGCTACTGCTTTTGTTTGGTCTCTTTTCCTATCTTCATCTGCATTTTTAAGGTTGAATATTGCTTTTAATGTACGTGAATGCAGGATTGGAGCTGGAATTCCTTCTGCCCCCTCAGGCTGCTCTTTCCATAGACTCGTCATTGACCTGAAGCGTTGTGAGAGCTCATGTTGCTGAAGATGATTCAGTCAGACAGGTTCCTCACAGGTGGATCCTGTTCAGGTAGAGGTGGTAACATGGACTGGTCTGGGTTAACTGTAGTTTGATGTTTGTAATATCCCCACCATAAATAATGTAACTATTCTATTCTTGAGTCAAAAATGTGTCACTTCTGAGTCAGCCCGCTCCCATGGATACTATAGATGACATAGATGTACTTCTGTCTTCCTGCAAGTAAGCCTTATGCCCTGCTCTTTATTTTCAGGTCTGTACAGTCTGCTTTGAATGACCCAGACAGGATCCACTTATCAGGAAAAAATTAGTTTCAGAGCTGATAGATGGTCATAAGAACTTCATTGTAGAGTGGATCCAGGAAGATTTTGGGGTCTGCTAGCAGCAATCCTTCTGCCTGTGTCTGTGAAGGATTTTCAAAATTACAGCTGTGCAACTACCAGATTAGTTTTTTCAGTGTGGTGTGTGAATAAGAGTCAAGTCACATGATAAAGAACTGAAGTAAAATTCAACCTCCATAAAAATGGAAAGCAGTTATTTCTTCCTCCCCCCCATACTCTTGAATATATGGTTATAGGTCTGCTTTTGCATCTTTGTTAGACCCTTCCTGATCTGATTCAACCCACTAATCCTGCAGAAAACTCTCCAGGCCCAAGGATTTTGCTTTCTTGGTAGTCTGCAAAGGGTTTTTTTCTTCAGCTAATGAGTTGAGGTAGCTCGCAGAAGGGTCCAACAAGTGCCAAGCTCCCACAACGTAAGCAATGAGGGAGAGAGGCAGCACAATGCAGGGGGTGGAGTAGAACCTTCTCTTTTTGGCAGCAGCATACAGTTACTTTGGCCCAGAGACACTGGGCACAATCTCCTTGAGTATTTGTGACACTGTCATTTCTGACAACCTTCTTACAAGTAAACCAGTTCCTTGCATAGATGTGCTCAAAGAGCTTGACTGAAAATGCTGCAAATACTTGCCAAGAAACTTACATTTTTGTATTCAAAGTCTGCAACTTTTTTCCCCAAAATGCATTTTTCACCATTTGTGATAACATTCGCCTTTTTTTATTGAGTTTTTGGACAGTGCTTTCCAAAGAGCTTTAGATATCAGAACAGTTTTGTTATCCCTGTGGGATATAGACATTCAATGGGAACATTGAGAGCAATGTTGTGATTTGCTCAACATTCTGTATGTCCTCCAAATCCTTCTCCAGTGTTGCAAGTTGCTGTGCTTAGCAGTGGTTCCATGCATTTTCACCACTGTCATGCTCTGTATCCTTTTCTGGAAGTGGTTCTGAGAAGGTTGACCTCAGAATATTGAATTCATACTTCTAGAAAATTAGTAATCCCTAAGAAGTAGCATATGCATTACTTAAGTCTTATTTATATCCTACCTTAAGAGTCTAAGTGAACTTTAAGCCATTCAATGGCATTTGCTGGACTGTTATTGTAGGATAACACTCACAAGGAAGGAAGGTTTGTATTCTTCCTAAACTTATTATGATCAGGCTAGAAAAATCAGAACAAAGCAATTCTGTATGTCCTCTGAGTATGGCCTTGGCTGGCACATTATTAGCCCTAACTCCACTAATTAGTGGAAACCAGCTGTCCAAAGGCTCAGAGTATTCTGTTCTCTATGCAGAATAATGCTTGAAAACCTTTTAGTGCTATACAAGGAACACAGGTTAGCTAGTTTATGTGTGCCAAATCAAACTACCCATCAGAACCATAGTGGCTTTATTTTCTTAAAACCGTGATTTACTTCATTCAGAGACAAATGTATTTTAAGATTACTACCACTTTTGTTTGAACTAGTTATCAGAAGACTGCCACAACTTGATCAGAGCTGTTGGTGGTCTGAGACCTCAGAGCTGGTGGCCAAATATCTTCTGCAGATCACTTTACTTTCTTCAATTTGTTTTTCTCATTGGCTGCCAGAACCCAAGCCAAACAGTATTTAAGAAACACTGCAAAACTCATGGCTCTTGCCAGATTGCTGCCTGTAGGTATGGGAATTGGAGCTAGTTGTTATTTTTGTGTCTAGTTATTTCGTATGAGCAGTGCAGTTAAAAAAGATGTATTTTCTAAGATGCACATTCAGGTCATTTAAAAGAAAAGCAATTCAAATGCCATTGTAATTTTGCAAGGCAAACATTCCCTGGTGGATACATTTGCACCTGTGTATTACCCAAAACATTTCCCCATACATGCACAAACCCTGCTTCAGATGCCCAGTCTATCAGGTTGGCTTAAGAAACTATCAGAAAAATGACGTAAGCTATTACACTGATATTCTTTCTTCTCTTTGTTAGATAAAAATCAGCTGTGGTATCACTACTGCCTTCGTCACATTACAAGTCAGTCAGTAACACGTTGCATGTAACTGTTACACATTGTTGGGAAACAAAACTAATTGTCCATAGAATGGACAATTTCAGCATGAGCAGAGGAGGGAGGAACATAGGGAGACAGCTCTTCAAGAGAATACCACACTTTGGCTGTCACCTTGGAAATTAATTTTACTAGAGTATGACTACACTTTTTAGCAAAATCACTTGATAAATAGATGGCCCAGCAATTACTGATTTACCATTATAGCTGAAATCTTATTAAAGCTAAACTGACAAAACAAAGAAGCATTTTGGTGCAGATTATGTGGACCTAATATCATGGGGGGGTTCTGCAGGTCAGTTGGAATTCGGCTTCTTTTGTTTGCTTGCATCCACTTGCAGCACATTTTGGCCTGATTCCTTGTCTTATATTTACATCGGTCTGAGAAGAAGAACAGATGAGTGATCTCTGAAACCTCTGGAGAAAAACAAATATGTTGGTTGGTTAGTCTTTAGGGGGTTTGCTGTCTGAAAATTTGAGAAGTTCAAGGGAGTATTCTGTTAAAAATTTCCTAAGTCTTAGTAGAATTTTTGTCTTTTGATCAAAATCAGAGGCTTATTTTAAAGCCTGTTGGCTTCATAGTAATGACTTTTATAGGCTTAGTGAGCACCAGCCTGGCCCCCAGACCAGCTGTTGGAGAAGCCATTCTATTTCTGTAAGTATTTGCTTAGGTAAATAAATTAATTTTAAAACTCTTCTCAAGTTGTTCTCTTGCATAGAAATGACCTCATGATGAATTTGGGAGTAAGACTGGAATGGAGGAAGTGACACTGGAATATTTGCCCTCCACTACTTCAGGAAAAATAAAATCTCAATAGATCTCAGGCCCAGTGGTACACCATGCGACAACCCTTTGATCACAAGAGTAAAATGTTCTTCAGCGTTCAGTTATAACCCCATCAGAACAGAACCAAGGTCAAATCAAATGCACAACAGTCAGTGTTAGAAGACAAAAAAAATAGTTCTGAGGTCACGAGTAGTGACAACTTCTAACATCTCCTGGTTTTATGTGGGCAGAACCAAGCATTGAACAAATCAGCCTGAGGATATCAGTCATATTTGTGAGTCCAAGTCCCACATGCACAGCTAGATTTGTATGTTCAACATGTGTTGCCCTTAAAAGTGCAGATGCTAAAAAGGGAGTAATTTCTAAAACACAAAATGATCAGAATATCTGTTTGCTGTTTGCTAGACAGCATGCTATCATAGGGAAACCACTAGGAGGGGTACGTCAGAGGCACAGCGGGCATAGCAAGGGAATTTGAAGACTCACACCAGATGAGTGGCCTTCAAGAACTGAGGGGAATTTATTGTCATTTGGACCTATCCCTGTGCAAACTGCACCTGAACTTAGTAAATAAGTCATGTCTGAAGACAGACTATTCCTTTTTTTTTCCTGTAGAATTCCAAGTTTCTTTGATTTAACTATAGAGCCTCCCCCAGGTTTTCTGCTTCTTGGCAGCAAGCAAAATGCTGTCCACTTTCTTGTACTTGTCATACCAAAAACACCAGTTCATATGCCCTCTGTTTCCAGAGAAATCCCTGAGCCCCCCATTCGTCTCAGGCACTGGCTGCAAAATGCTTGCCTTGTTAGCGCACTTCCAGACCTTGTGTTCATCTCCCTCGCCTCCTCCCTCCACTCATTTAACATCAGCTTCCTCTCTGTCCCTTCACGTAATCTCTTGCCATCTGGAACAGCCTTCCAGTATCTCTCTGCCTCATCAACTCTCCATCTCTTTTCAGATCTCATCTGCAAACATCTCTTCATTCCCCTGCCTGCACCTCTTAATATCTTTCACTCTCTTCTCTCTCTTATTGGCCTTTATCTCTCCTTAATATATTCTACAGGCAGCATCTTTCTGCCACTGTTTGTCTGTAATTTATACAATGTAATAACCATGGTCTTGTATTATTTAAAATTGTAAAGCATTTTAGAATACAGTTCACATGAAAGGAGCTATGAAAAATAAAGTTGCGTTGCATTATTGATAGACTGTTAAGCTGAGCTTGTTCTATAACCATCTCTTTTCTTTTCTTTCCTTTCCTTTCTTTTTCCCTTCTCTTTAGT
The DNA here is from genome assembly GCF_000687185.1 of Egretta garzetta. Classification (NCBI taxonomy): domain Eukaryota; kingdom Metazoa; phylum Chordata; class Aves; order Pelecaniformes; family Ardeidae; genus Egretta; species Egretta garzetta. The sequence continues at coordinate 584,842 of NW_009258299.1, read as the reverse complement.
ATCCCCCTAGGAAAAATCACTTCTCAAAATATAGACAAGTATACATACACCCACACGCTCATATACTTTCTGATTTCAACTTGATCATGAAGAATGCAAATTTCAACAGCTCCATTTCTAGGAAACAGGGGCAGGTATCCTGGGAAGCATATAGGCATTCTGCCTGGTTATGTAGGGATGTGGTCAGGAAGGCCAAGGCACTGCTGGAGCTGAACTTGGCAAGAGACAAAGAATAATAAGGGCTTCTATAGGTGTTTTATCCAGAAAAGGAAGGTCAAAGAAAGTGTATACACACACACACACACCGAGGAATACGACTGGCAAACTGGTGACAACAGATGAGGAGAAGGCTGAGGTACTCAACAACGTTTTTGCCTCAGCCTTCACTGGTAATCTCTCTTCCCACACCTCTTGAGTGGATGGACTGCAAGGCAAAAACTGAGGGAGCAAAGTCCCTACCACTCCAAGAGATCAGGTTCGTGTCCACCTGAGGAACCTGAATATACATAAGTCCATGGGACCTGACGAGATGCATCCCAGAGTCCTGAGGGACTTGGCTGACATACTTGCCAAGACACTCTCCATGATATTTGAAAAGTCATGGCAGTCAGATGAAGTCTCCAGTGACTGAAAAAAGGGAAACATTGCAACCATTTTTAAAAACGGTAGAAAGAAGCATGCTGGGAACTACCGACCTGTCAGCCTCACCTCTATGCATGACAAGATCATGGATCTTCCTAGAATCTACGCTAAAGCACATGGAGGACAGGGACGTGATTCGACACAGTCAGTGTGGCTTCACCAAGGGCAAGTCTTGCCTGACCAACCTAGTGGCCGTCTATGATGCAGTGACAACATCAGTGGACAAGGAGCTACAGATGTCATCTATCTGGACTTCTGTGAGGCCTTTGACACAGTTCTTCACAACATCCTTCACTCTAAATTGGAGAGATATGGGTTTGATGTATGGACTGTTCAGTGGTTGAGGAATTGGTTGGGTGGTCATATCCAGAGGGTAGTAGTCAATGGCTCAATACCTGGATGGAGACTGGTGACAAGTGGTGTCCCTCAGAGGTCTGTACTGGGACCGGTGCTGTTTAATATTTTCATCAATGATATAGACAGTAAGATCAAGTGCACCCTTGGCAAGTTTGCAGATGACACCAAGCTGGAGTAGTGTGGTTGACACACCTGAGGGATGGGAAGCCATCCAGAGGGAGCTGGACAAGCTTGAGAAGTAGGTTCACGTGAACCTCATGACATTCAACAAAGCCAGGTGCAAGGTCCTGCACCTGGGTTGGAGCAACCCCTGGTATCAATACAGGCTGGGGATGAAGGCATTAAGAGCAGCCCTGTGGAGAAGGACTTGGTGGTGCTGGTGGATGAAAACCTGGATGTGAGCCGACAATGTGTGCTCAAAGTCCAGAAGGCCAACGGTGTCCTGACCTGCATAAAAAGAAGCATGTCCAGCAGGTCAAGGGAGGCGATGCTGCTGCTCTACTCCACTCTGGTGAGACCCCACCTGAAGCATTGCATCCAACTCAGGAGCCTTCAGCATAAAAAGGACATGGATCTGTTGGGGAGGGTCCAGAGTAGGGCCACAAAAATGATCCGAGGGCTGAAGCACCTCTCCTTCAAGGACAAGCTGAGACAGTTGGGGTTGTTCAGCCTGGAGAAGAGAAGGCTCCAGGGAGGCCTTATTGCAGCCTCTAGGTACTTAAAGTGGGCCCATAAGAAAGATGGGGACAAACTTTTTCGTAGGGCCTGTTGCAACAGGACAAGGGGTAACGGTCTTAAACTAAAAGAGGGTAGATTTAGATTGGATGGAAGAAATTCTTTACAGTGAGGGTGGTGAAACACTGGAATAGGTTGCCTGGAGAGGTGGTAGATGTCCCATTCCTGGAAATACTCAAGGTCAGGTTGGACAGGGCTCTGAGCAGCCTGATCTAGATGTCCCTGCTCATTACAGGGAGGCTGGACTAGACGCCTTTAAAGATTCCTGCCAATCCAAACTATTCTATGATTCTAGTCAAAAAAACTTAGTTGATTCTTACTCCCCTATTGCTCTTCTACCTTTTGGACTGCTAGAGCCCATCACATGCCCCATAAATGTGTTTTATCGGAGTCCAGAGTATGCACCTCTTATTATCTGAACAGTGATGACTTCACATAGTTAAATATGCGTAATTTGTAGGGTCTGAAATCAATCTTGTCCAGACCACCTCAAAGAAAGGGTGAAACTTTGAAACAGAGGTCACCAAGAGAAAATGGAAAAAATACTTTAATGTAATTCTCAGGGGTTTATGGCCTTGGACAATCAAAGTGCAAAGTCACAGTCTTGGGCACAGAGAAAGAAGAAAGCAGCAGGAGATTCTGACAGGAAGATTTGTTAACTTGCAGATATACCAGCATCACAGACCTA
>NW_009258299.1:564873-582374 GCF_000687185.1 Egretta garzetta | reverse complement strand
AGTCTCTTCCTCCCTCCTGAAGGTCATGTTTGGGGAGCACGGTGGAGGTGCTGATGTCTACAGAGCACAACAGTCACCTGACAGATTTCACATCCAGAGTATGGGGCAAGTCACATTGTTGCCCACAGCAGTGTCAGGCCTTTAATAAATTGACAAAGGGTCTTACAGAAAGAGAGAAGGTGCCAGGTGGGAATGAAACTTGGGAATGAATCTTGTCCGTCTGGTCAACTGAACAACCCCGCTGGATAATTACAAAGCAACAGCAAAGGCAGTCAGGCAGAATAATTTAAAAATACATCTTAAATTTATTCTTTTCATTTCCCTTCCAATTCTTTCTTCATGAATTGCATAAATATGAATATAAGTCATCAATTAGGATAGAAGATCTTCAAAGCCTTTCATCAAATTCTCATTTTAAGTCTCCATTTTATGTTTCTCTCTCGTGCGCTCTCTCTTTTTTTTTTTCATTTTGCTTGCAATTACCTGCACGAAACTTATTTATATGTTTAATTTACTTTATGATTACAGGTACATTCTCATACTCTCTGGTAATTATTGCTGGAGCAGGATGTGATTGGCATAGGTAACGATGGTTAGTCTCAACAAAAGAATCCTCAGTTCTCGCCCTTCCCCGAGAAATGACGTACAGCTTTCCTCAAAGCTTCACAATGAAAAGGGATTAAGGTCACCTTACTCTAGAGGCCAGTTGTTATCACAGGTTGTAAGTCAGGTCCTCAGCTGGGCCAGGTCATTGTAACTTTGGGTTACTGTAAGTGAGTTACAATGTCTGAAGCTCTGCTCCCTTATTTTTATGTACTGCCTTTCCTGCACTGTTAATATTGCAGAATATTTTACAGACACTTTTATGTTCTGCAGGTAAATGAGATGTTCTGAGATGCTCAGGGAAACTGGGGGGGGGAAAAAAAAAAAAAAAAAGAGAGATCTCTCATCAAGGTAACATTTTATAGAGAGGATAGTGTAGGAGTAAAGGGTAAAAAGGCCAAACTGCAGCCAAAGAGAATATCTGAGCAACACATGCTCAGAGATTTATTGTCTTAATGTAAAGAAGGTTAAGAGTTACCCCACTATGAAAATTGTGTGCTCAGCCAAGGAGTGGCGAAAACAGCACAACTGGCTGTACCTGGTGGCTGCTAGAGAGCAGCATGGGAGGAGGCAGCAGGTAGGGAAACGGAGAGGAACAAAAGTCCAGTATTAAGGAATTCAGGATTTGTAGGGCAAATATAAACTCAGACAAGATAAGCGAGAGACTTCCCAGTGTCTTGGCCAGTACTGGATCCAGATCTGGCTGATCTGTCCCATTTGCTACAGGCGGCAAGTGTCCTCACTCCAGTCAGTGCTGAACTGTTGCTACACGAGTGGCCCAACTGAACTGCAGTTTAGGAGAACTGCCTTCAATAAAATCAGGTGGGTTTTCTTTCCCAGTTGGGTAATACATTTAATGAATGGAAGAGCAGTGAGGATGAATGACCTAGTATTTGCATTTAACGTTGCTCAGAATAAATCAAGAAAAGGTCCTTGTTCATACCTCCAGACAAAGCACAGCCTAATCAACGCTACATCTTCTGAATTTGCATTCAAGGACAAAGATGATGGATCTTTTTAACAATCATGTAACAGAAGTTGTGATGCAACAAATAAGAAATAGGGCTACACAATGGCTTGTTACAGATGAACTGCTGTGAGGACAAATTATTAGATGACATTTAACCTATGCTGACATTTTTGTTTGCCCTGAGAACATCACATAATTAAATGTGAATTTATTCTGACAAGCCAGATGGTTCTGTGGTTGCTGCACAGGAGTCATGACATGCCAGATCTATTCCTGGCTCTGCCACTTATCTGATCTATGACCTTTGCAAATCACTTAACCTCTTCACACCTCCAAATTCCGTTTGTGATACCAGAAGAATAATGTGTTTTTCACTGTGCAAAGGCTTTGTACAGTTCGGTGCATTAAGATCACTAGCTGCTTCATGGTTAATGAGAGGACAACGGATTTAAGTTTCTGGAACTACATAATCAGCTGGCATTAACTGGTCCACCTCTCCTGACTTAAATGGACTCTGACTAATTCATACTGTCTGAGGATTTGCCTTATTTTGTGCTCTCCTTTAATTTGTAGTCTGAATATTTCACTGGTTGCATTTTTGCATAAAGGTCCCATTCTTTTACAGTGTTGTTAACAAGCTATTTACAAATTTATTAAAGGGTAATAAATTGTTATGAAGTCCTACAAGTCAATGACTTGCTTATTATCATTGCTAATGGGTGCCTCACATTTCAGTAGTGTGCTTCCAAGGTATTTTATTAGAAATAGTTACTGCTATGTCAGTCTTTATCAGTAGCCTTTAAAATGTTTTAGAAAACAACATAGGTGTTTTTATACAAGTATCAGGGCCTGAACCTTAATATGATTCTTTGATTAAAAAGATGATAATATTTCACACTTTACTTCTTTTAGTTAGTACTTTGGATGAAATTTCATATTAAGTATATTAGCAGGCACAATGGAGATTTGGTTTTGATCACAGACAAAACAAATATCCCATCTTTATAAAGATTTGATTTCAAATTGCCCTCTATCTCAACCTTGAAAAAATAGTGTTAACCTGAAAATGAGCAAGAGCTGTATAAAAAAACGGTTAACTCTAGTTATGTTTTTAGCAATGTTTTTCACTTCAGTGCCTTTTTTAAAAATAGTAGTTAATTTAAAATTTTGAAATTAAAAGTAATTTTAATCTCTTCCCAACATTTTTTTTTTTGTATGAGATACTTCTACACCTTTGAAGCTTATGGGGATTTTTTCTTTTCCAAACTGGGACATTTATCAGAAACTAGAAAGCATCAAAACCTATCCTTCCACATTTCTCATGTTTTCCAAGAAATACAAAACTTATTCAGAAAATGGCCAAATTCTGTACCTAGGAAGAAGGTACTGTTAATATAATCAGCATTTGCTGAGGAATAGATGTTCAAAGTGACTGGTTTTTAAGGAAGAAAATCTGGACAAAAAGCAGCAGCCATTACATGATGCAAGTACACCGTTTGATTAAAACTTCTCTCCATTCCTTCATACTTTGCTTTCCCTGGAAGCACAGGCTCAGCAATATTCCTTAGGCTTACATAAATGTAATCCTTTCAATCAGACTAAATATGCAAACAAGTCAGAAAGAACTGATAGACTTATGTCCTTCTTTACTCCTCTCATCTTCATCTCCTACAATTTCTATAATTTTTGCATAGTTTAACATTTTGTTGCACATTTAAAGATGATCCCTTTGATCTACAAACTTCATCAAATGACCTAGCATCACTCCAGCAATAAATGGGTCCTTCAAAGTATTCTGTGTAAGTTTTTTTGCAGCCCTTCCAGTAAAGATGTGTAGACTGCAAAGTGGAGGCAACTACTGTTTTTCCCATGTTTTGCTGATTTGGGAACTTTCATTTTTCAATTTTAAAAATAATAATTTGCATATTTTATTATTTGCTTCTATAAATTCAACTTTTAAAGCCATTGTGCCTACATCTGGAACCTGAAGTCTCTTAGGCATGCAATTAATTCTTAACACTTTTTCTCTTAAACACTTTTTCTGTTGAGTTATTTGCTTGTTAGAAGATGATGATGTTATGGACGTGTCTTTTGCATACCAAATAGCAATAGCAAAGCTGATACTCTTTCTTCAAATGCTTCCTGCCTTCCTGACACTATGGATACTTGCTTCAGCATTTTTAATAGAGGCAGCTTTAATTCCTTTTAAATAAAGGAATGCAAAGTGTGAGCAAAAGGCATTACAGCATCACTGATGTGTACGAGACACCTGCAAGAATATAGCTCAGTTTACACCATATTGGATTGTAGTTGGCTACTGGAACTTAAACAGCATAAAAATTGCCAGGGTCAGTGTCAGATTAGATATTTCCATAGTGTCAGATTAGATATTTCCATCAGAAATCTCTGTGCTTCATCAATTAGACAGATGGCTACATTTCTGCAGGGGTCCAAGATGTATAATAGAGTTTTAATAGTATCCCCAGGAATCCAGTTTTAACAGCATGGTTTAAAACTCTTGGGAGGGAGTCCTTCCATTGGCACTACTGGGCTTTCAATCAATATGCTCACACCTCTAGAGAGCCTTCATTTAGCCTGGGCATACTAATAATGAGTCACTACACTAGATCACTGGCACTGAGCCCAAGCAGCAACATTAGGCTCTAGAACCAAATTTACCTCAGGCTGGTGGATGTGTAGATCCAGGGGTTTGACTCAAACTCCTACTTGGAATATTTTTTCTTCTTATTTCTTAACTCATTTAAAACCATGGTCTCAGTGCCCTTCATCAGCCATGCAGTAACATACGGTTCCAGCAACACTGAGATACTCCTTCTCGCATGTGACTTCTCCAACTCAACACCCACAGGGACTCTCCCATTGCTTCAGCAGTATGGGCATTATTCAACATTATGATTTTCCACAGCATTCTCTGGCCTCTCAAAAGCCTTTTTCAAAGGCTTGCCTTTTGCACTGTACTTTGTTAAAGTAACCATGTGTTTCTGTATCCCACCAACAGCAGCAACAACCCCACTTTCCCAGAGAAAGCTCTGACATTTGTGAAAAAGCTGCACTTCGGTGCCCCCAAGTATGTTTCAGCGGGTACAAGAGGGGAGGGTCCTTATAGGGCTCTTAACTCTGTTTTGTTAGTCTATACAGCTCTGTATTGGAACTGGTTGCAGACTGTGTAAACAGCATCCAAATTATTCAACCTATCTACTAGAGGCTTCTTGGTTCAGTCATGTTTGCTTCTCTTGCCTTTCATTCATTTCACACGGATGCTTGAGGCCATGCTGTGCATCACTTAAATACCCATCCAAACATGAAAACTGGGATCTTTCCATGCAGACAAAAGTGCTCACTCCCCCATTTCCCATTTACTGCGCATTATTTGGCAATTGTAAAAAGTTCACTAATTCAATTGGGGAGCAGAAACCTTGTCATGTGACTTAACTATTCACCCCCTGTGAGCAGCAACCAATATGTGAATAAAGCCAACTATGTGTGGAGCTGCCATATGCTGAAATTTACTGCTAGAAACTACTTGATGAGAGCTGTGACTAACTGGCACTTGCAGTTTGCTTCCCAGACAGACACAAGGTTAACATCTGTAGAATAAATACTTTTGACCAGCTTTTCTCGCAGTATACTCAGGTTTACAAGAATATTTTCTGTGAGAAGTTTCTTTAGAAGTCTCAAGTGATTCTTTGATTAAAAAGATGATAATATTTCACACTTTACTTCTTTTAGTTAGTACTTTGGATGAAATTTCATATTAAGTATATTAGCAGGCACAATGGAGATTTGGTTTTGATCACAGACAAAACAAATATCCCATCTTTATAAAGATTTGATTTCAAATTGCCCTCTATCTCAACCTTGAAAAAATAGTGTTAACCTGAAAATGAGCAAGAGCTGTATAAAAAAACGGTTAACTCTAGTTATGTTTTTAGCAATGTTTTTCACTTCAGTGCCTTTTTTAAAAATAGTAGTTAATTTAAAATTTTGAAATTAAAAGTAATTTTAATCTCTTCCCAACATTTTTTTTTTTGTATGAGATACTTCTACACCTTTGAAGCTTATGGGGATTTTTTCTTTTCCAAACTGGGACATTTATCAGAAACTAGAAAGCATCAAAACCTATCCTTCCACATTTCTCATGTTTTCCAAGAAATACAAAACTTATTCAGAAAATGGCCAAATTCTGTACCTAGGAAGAAGGTACTGTTAATATAATCAGCATTTGCTGAGGAATAGATGTTCAAAGTGACTGGTTTTTAAGGAAGAAAATCTGGACAAAAAGCAGCAGCCATTACATGATGCAAGTACACCGTTTGATTAAAACTTCTCTCCATTCCTTCATACTTTGCTTTCCCTGGAAGCACAGGCTCAGCAATATTCCTTAGGCTTACATAAATGTAATCCTTTCAATCAGACTAAATATGCAAACAAGTCAGAAAGAACTGATAGACTTATGTCCTTCTTTACTCCTCTCATCTTCATCTCCTACAATTTCTATAATTTTTGCATAGTTTAACATTTTGTTGCACATTTAAAGATGATCCCTTTGATCTACAAACTTCATCAAATGACCTAGCATCACTCCAGCAATAAATGGGTCCTTCAAAGTATTCTGTGTAAGTTTTTTTGCAGCCCTTCCAGTAAAGATGTGTAGACTGCAAAGTGGAGGCAACTACTGTTTTTCCCATGTTTTGCTGATTTGGGAACTTTCATTTTTCAATTTTAAAAATAATAATTTGCATATTTTATTATTTGCTTCTATAAATTCAACTTTTAAAGCCATTGTGCCTACATCTGGAACCTGAAGTCTCTTAGGCATGCAATTAATTCTTAACACTTTTTCTCTTAAACACTTTTTCTGTTGAGTTATTTGCTTGTTAGAAGATGATGATGTTATGGACGTGTCTTTTGCATACCAAATAGCAATAGCAAAGCTGATACTCTTTCTTCAAATGCTTCCTGCCTTCCTGACACTATGGATACTTGCTTCAGCATTTTTAATAGAGGCAGCTTTAATTCCTTTTAAATAAAGGAATGCAAAGTGTGAGCAAAAGGCATTACAGCATCACTGATGTGTACGAGACACCTGCAAGAATATAGCTCAGTTTACACCATATTGGATTGTAGTTGGCTACTGGAACTTAAACAGCATAAAAATTGCCAGGGTCAGTGTCAGATTAGATATTTCCATAGTGTCAGATTAGATATTTCCATCAGAAATCTCTGTGCTTCATCAATTAGACAGATGGCTACATTTCTGCAGGGGTCCAAGATGTATAATAGAGTTTTAATAGTATCCCCAGGAATCCAGTTTTAACAGCATGGTTTAAAACTCTTGGGAGGGAGTCCTTCCATTGGCACTACTGGGCTTTCAATCAATATGCTCACACCTCTAGAGAGCCTTCATTTAGCCTGGGCATACTAATAATGAGTCACTACACTAGATCACTGGCACTGAGCCCAAGCAGCAACATTAGGCTCTAGAACCAAATTTACCTCAGGCTGGTGGATGTGTAGATCCAGGGGTTTGACTCAAACTCCTACTTGGAATATTTTTTCTTCTTATTTCTTAACTCATTTAAAACCATGGTCTCAGTGCCCTTCATCAGCCATGCAGTAACATACGGTTCCAGCAACACTGAGATACTCCTTCTCGCATGTGACTTCTCCAACTCAACACCCACAGGGACTCTCCCATTGCTTCAGCAGTATGGGCATTATTCAACATTATGATTTTCCACAGCATTCTCTGGCCTCTCAAAAGCCTTTTTCAAAGGCTTGCCTTTTGCACTGTACTTTGTTAAAGTAACCATGTGTTTCTGTATCCCACCAACAGCAGCAACAACCCCACTTTCCCAGAGAAAGCTCTGACATTTGTGAAAAAGCTGCACTTCGGTGCCCCCAAGTATGTTTCAGCGGGTACAAGAGCTGTATCCCACCAACAGCAGCAACAACCCCACTTGCCCAGAGAAAGCTCTGACATTTGTGAAAGAGCTGCACTTTGGTGCCCCCAAGTATATTTCAGCGGGTACAAGAAGGGAGGGTCCTTATAGGGCTCTTAACTCTGTTTTGTTAGTCTATACAGCTCTGTATTGGAACTGGTTGCAGACTGTGTAAACAGCATCCAAATTATTCAACCTATCTACTAGAGGCTTCTTGGTTCAGTCATGTTTGCTTCTCTTGCCTTTCATTCATTTCACACGGATGCTTGAGGCCATGCTGTGCATCACTTAAATACCCATCCAAACATGAAAACTGGGATCTTTCCATGCAGACAAAAGTGCTCACTCCCCCATTTCCCATTTACTGCGCATTATTTGGCAATTGTAAAAAGTTCACTAATTCAATTGGGGAGCAGAAACCTTGTCATGTGACTTAACTATTCACCCCCTGTGAGCAGCAACCAATATGTGAATAAAGCCAACTATGTGTGGAGCTGCCATATGCTGAAATTTACTGCTAGAAACTACTTGATGAGAGCTGTGACTAACTGGCACTTGCAGTTTGCTTCCCAGACAGACACAAGGTTAACATCTGTAGAATAAATACTTTTGACCAGCTTTTCTCACAGTATACTCAGGTTTACAAGAATATTTTCTGTGAGAAGTTTCTTTAGAAGTCTCAAGTGGGAGATGTGTATATATATGTACACACATTATGTGTATATATCATGTATTCAAGCGGCTTTCTTGGTGGCTTTATTGCTCTGAAAAAATGTGAGTCAAATTCCATGAAAAAGTTTGCAACGATATTCTGAACAAAGACTAAACATGGTGATACTTGCTGAAAAGGTTGTATAAATTTTAAGTCCTCCTGGTATGCACAACACTCTGTGGGATTATAAATAAAGAGGATGTTTTTGTTATGTTCCAAACTATATCTATGCAAAACAAAGCAAAAAGAATGCGAATGAACTCATCGTGGTTTGAAAAAAATCTATTTATTTCCTGTGTTTGGAAACAGAACTGCAAGTAATCCTTTGCTGCAAAACTAAAAGAATAAAGCGTCTTTTCCATGACTATGGGTGAGAACCTGACCCTATATAAACCAATGACACTTTTGAAATTCACATTGAGAGAGACAGGGTTTGACCCTCTGACCACAAAATTACAAAAAGTTGTTACAGGTTTGTCATATTATTGCTGTATGGTAAATTATCTGCTTACCTGCAAAAAAGAAAAAATAAAAGGGGAGGAGGAGAGGGAGAGGAACACCTCACTATTATTTTTATTTAAGCAATTCAACCCTTTTTTCTCTCTCTCACTCTTTGAACATGGTACCCACTCCCTTCAGTTTCATTTCTGGGTACGTTTTGAATGTGGGCAGGAATCACCTCTTTTGCAAATGACTTTCTGCATTGTGGACCCTGTTTGCCTCTCTATATAGGAACTAATGACATGGCAGCAAGTGCAAGAAAGAGTTTATCTTCTGTTCTCTGGTGCCAACACACAGAACTATCTCTACCTGATATAATTTGAAGACATTTTAAGAACATGCTAATCTTTCAGCAGTACATCAATTTTTATTTTTATTAAATCTTTGAACATTTGGTTTTCTTTACGTATGCTTTTCGGTCACTTCAAAAGAATTGAACTTCTATGAAGACGCAAAGTGAAAGAATTTTCAAAAAGGAAAATGCAAAGTCTCTTTGTACTAACCTGCATGTTAGTTACTGTTTCCATGAGCCTGCATAATATGCTTGGGTTTGTCAAAAACGTTCTTGCAAATTGAAGTAACGGTGGATACAATTAAGAGGAATCTAAAATGGAACCAAATGTATCTTAGGAATTTGTTTGAACATACATAAAATACATTGTATGGCAAGTATCCAGTGCTTATTACGATCTCTTTTCAGACTGAAGGCCATGATTCTCCCTTCATTTATATCAGCACTAACTGAGAATAATTACCTTAAAAAGCATGGAGCTGCCCCAGTGCAAAATCAGTGTAATTGGCAGAGAAATCAAGCTCCATAGATTTGTGTTCATTCCTTGATAATAAAATTGCTTGATCTTGTTTTAATTTCTGACTCTGTTTTTGAAGATAGAAGAAAATGACCCAATGTGTTTCCTCAGACACCCAGCTACAAGCTTCTTAAATTGATCTCTACTTTGGTACAAGCTTCAGAAGCTTTACCCTCATTCAGCAGAGAATTCTCAACAAGGCCTTGGGAACATTAAGTGTCTGCCTCAAACAAATTAATCCTTTGGGAGATAAGTATCCAACATCTTAGAAGGAATTAAAACTTCTATTTAAGTGAACAGTTTTATTGTCTATTACAGTCCTTGTATGAGTTTACTCGACAGAGAGCTGCCTAGAGGCCACTGACACTTTGTATTTTGTGCAGGTGTTGAGGCATTTTCTGGAATTCACAGGAAACTGCTGTAAATTTATAGAACAGTTTGTTCTGGTGTGTCCTAGTCACAGCCGTGTGTGTTCATGTCATGAGTAATTAATTAGGCAGGCACAGGAGGTGTGTATAACATCTTTAGTCCTTTTAACCAACAGCGCCTTTTCAAATTCCCTCCCGTTGTTTCCTCAGGAGGTGGCATGAAAGTTTCTGCTAGCACATCTAATTAGGTAAAGCAGAGATTAGTTAAGACCCCTCTAGCTCCCTGAAATTCAAGCATATTCCTCCTAGGGAAGAGACCACAAAACTTTTTCCAGACCTGGTCATGACTGCAATTTCTGAGTCCTAGAAATCTGAATGCTTCTGGTCTGTGCGTGCAAAGGCAAAGTTTGCTGGACTGGTGCAAGGTGTACGGTGAGGGTCAATCACTCAAATGATGGCTGTTGATACTATTTTCTCAAGTACTGCCAAAGAAGGGGTTTGCAGCACAGATTTTAGGTGTATCCTAGCTGGAGCCATCAGTTTCCAAACTGAGGCTATCGTACCTGCTCCACGACCTAGAGCTGCTCTGGGGGTCTGGGCAGTAGCATCCTTCCCTGAGATACCAGGGCAGTTCATCCGCCGAGGATATGCTGCTGCTGGGAGCTGCACTCCTCCAGCAGGGCTTGCAGCTGGTTGATGTATTTTCTTTTATGAGGGCTGGCTTCTGGACCTGGTAAATCACTGTTTATACTTCAGCATTTTAGAAACACCTGCTAACACAGAGGGAGAAGGCTGTAGGTTGCAAAGCTCTGCTTAATGGTATACTTTCAGCTTTACCATGGGGAGAGAAATGAAAGCAAAGATGATACCTCAGATGTAGAAACCACTCTCCTCTTCAGTAACCCAATGCTTAGATTTTTCACTCACTGTGGGAGGCTACACCCTTTGGTTTTTAGCCAGAGGCAAAAAAAGGGCTAGTGCCTATTAGATACAATTAAGCACTATTTTAGTCTGGACACCCTAGAATGAGTGCTCTATAGACTTCTTTTCTTCTCTTTTCTTTTCTTTTTGCTTCTTTTATTTCTGTTCAGTCCGTGAGAGATGAGCAATTGGTAATCTAAAGCAGTCCAAATCCATAGGTGTTCCAATGAATGGGTTCTACTAGGTAAGTATGGGTTTCCTTAGGGCTTTCTGAGCTGACTAATAAGATCAGCGGGGAGAACCTTGCTGGCAGATGAAGAGTATTGTTGTTAAGAATAGATTTTAATCTCTCTCCTTCACTCACCCGAGCTGTTACAATATCTGAAGTGTAAAGCAGTAGGGTTTTAGGAGAAGTGAATATAGTACAAAGAAAATACATCTAGAAAACTCTAGCACACCTAGTGGCATTTACAAACAGGGAGAGGAACTGGTTCATAAGAGTCTGAGTGTAAGTATCCCGCTACAGCTGCAACAACAGTCCAGTCACTGTGTCTTCACCGCTTCTTCCTTTCACCTTAAGGAGAAAGCTCATACTGTCTGCGCTGCTCTCCCATGGACATTTTCCATTTCTTATGAAGTTCAGAAGGGAACTTCAGACAAGGTCCAACCTCAGAAACATCTGCTGAAAAGTCAGAAGCAATTCAGAACTAGGAAATATATAGAAGACTTTAGGCCATAAAATACATATACTATTAGAAGAAAAAAGAACCTATCCTTCATCATGCAGACAACTGAAGTTATGCATGCATGTGTACATATATAGAGAGAGATCCCATCATGATTTTATCCAAGGATCCCTCAATGCATACATTTGCTCCTCTGAGGCCATTATTAAATAGGCCTGGAATTATTTATCTAAATTTTGTTTCAATTATAAACAATAATTGGGCCTATAAATCTCATTTTGAATTTCTATTGAGTTGTAGTCATATTTAATCTTGAAGTGTGAACTCTTTCTGAAAAACAGCTGCAAGTGATGCTTTTTTATATTCAGACATATGCTGAAGTAGGAACAATAAACACTGTCTTTTTCATAAATCTATTTCACCATGGCAAAGAGCCATCTTCTGTGGGTGACATAATCACTGAATTATTTCTCAGCTGCTATTATCACTGATACCTATTGAGAAACATAAACCTGAAATAATTAAATGAAAAAAATTATTATATGCTACATTAATGAACAAGTGCTGGTCTTGCAAACAGTTAAAACACCATAGACATCTATGTGCTACTTCCACTGCATTTTTCTGAAGGAAGAATCATAATGGGCAGTGTACTTTTCTTTAAAGAGCCGAGTCCCAAAAGGCACCCCTTGCTCTTCAATAAGGAAGAAGAATTTTACATATTATGTTACTGTACATTGTATATTGCATATTATTGTTATTGTGTTATATATATTCTACCTTGAGACATTAAGATCTGCTCCTGCCAGCTTAAAAAAGCCCTGTTATACTCGTTAGTAGAAAAATACCATTTCTCTCTCTTTTTGTTATGTCAGACTGCAACAACTCTCTTCCACAAGACAAGTCTTGCTACCACAGCCTTACAGACCTGCTGCCAGAGGAGCCTTCTCAAACCCAAGAGATCTACTGCTCAGCTAACACCCAAAATTTTGCTTGCCTCTAGCCTTGAAGTACAGAAAACTCATCTTTTATGCCTCTGTTTTCCAGTTGCTTCTCCACAAAACCCTGGAGATACTTTGGCTATTTCTAGGGAAGACAGGAGGTATAGCTAAGAAAAACAAATCTGTTCTCACTAGTCTTATATTTGCAGCTCCTTTTGGAGCTTTTTTAGGATATATAAAACATAGAAGTTCAAAAACTTCTGGTCTAGGACAGTCTTACAGTCTAGATATTAGGCACTTGGCAGTACATGGAAGAAGGACAAGTAACAAGGGAACTGGGGAAAAAAAGGATGCAGCTGGAGGGGCTAAGATCCAGCAATTTCTCACATTAGAAATGGACATCTCAGTGATCCTGTCAAAGGCATTGTGTTTTATCTCATGAAAAAAATATACGTAGCTTATTGTGTGTCCTTTTTAAAGCAATGAATTTGTAATAAAGTTAGAATGTGCTGTGATGAAGTGGACAGTTCATTTTAGGTGGGGTTTCACTCTTTTTAAAAAAAAAAAAGTGTGCTTGAATCAGTACCATTAACCTACTTAATTAGTAGATTTTCCTGCTCCCTAAGATATATGAACACACACATAAATTCCTAGCAGTGTCAGGGTGGGGAGCGTTCTTTTCCTCATTCATAAGGGTGGGTTTTTTACTGAAATTGCAGATGTTGACATGGATGGCATTATTATTACTATTGTTGTTATTGTTGTTATCATTATTAATAACCTAAAAAGCAAACCATAATACTTAAGCAGAAAAATATCAACGCAGGGAAAATGCTCCATATGCCAGTGTATAAATAGATCTGGCAGAGAACATAACAATAGCTCTGCTGCTGCTCTCTCAGAGCTGGGCTGATCCTGCTAAAAACAACGGGTGATTGTTTCTTGCTGTCTTTTGCTGTAGATGAGAGGGAGCCACTGTAATGGGGCTGCCTATTAAAGAGGATGTTACTTGGTGAGGTAAACAGTAATTATACAACAGGAACAGACTGGGTAGGTTTGAACGTGTTCACAAATAGGTTGTCTCAGTTGGAAAGCAGTGGCGAGTTCTGCCTCTGCCCCCCAAATACTTAGATGGAAGCACAGAATGCTTTATCATGGCAAGTGGTCGCTGCCCTGTGCTGTGCTGTTAATCCCAGAATTACCACTTTCTGTGAGCAATGTCTGTAGGAACCATAGCCTTGCTCAGTACACGAATAGTTGGGTGTTTTGATGTGGAGTTGCCTTTCAGCTGCTGCCTAATGGTTGCATGGCCTGCCTAGCAATGGCGAAACTTTAATAAAAGGCAGCACACCTGCACTAGCAAGGGCAGGGAAAAAATACAGTCATTAGCACTGGCAACAATTTACTTGTTGACCATCGTCCCCAAAACAAATGTAATTCTGTGCTTTGCTATCTTGCTTTGCTATTTTAAGAGGTCATGTGGTCTAGAGGCTTAAAATAAGGAGCAAATACCACTTACCTGGTTTCCCTGCCCTGTACAGTGGAGATGCCAATAGTACCTGCCCATTACTGAACTCAGGCAGAATAAATTAGTTCATATTAGCCCAGTTCTTTGAAACCATGCTTGAACCTGCTTACTGTTGAGAATCTTTATTCCAAAAGCAAAATGAGCCCGGTCCTTTGTAGGTCCAGAGAGGCATGAGGAGCTCTAGACTAATGGTGCCATCAGCAACCTCCCTCAGCTAACCTGGTTAATCAGGCCTTGGATCCTGATGAGTATTCAAATAAAGGATGCACAGATAAAACTACTCACGGAAGAGGTCTTCCAAATTCACTGAATTGAGGGAAAAGGTGGAGTAAATCTTGTAATAGACAGAAAGGGAATAAATGTTCAGGCCACAAAAAATAATTCAGATACAAAACATCCCACATCCGTGTTCATCATACAGTATAAGAGGAGCTGAGCCTGCTCTGTGACCTCAGAACCACGGTAGCTCAAAAGATGCCACTTAGCTGATCACAGTAAAAATAAAGAGGGCAAACACACTTCACATTTAGCTTAAGCTAATGGGTATTTTCTTTCTCCTGGAAACAAATTATACCAAAATAGCAACTGTTCTTGATCTTTTTCTTTCTTTTTTTTTTTTTTTTTGTGTGTGTGTGTGTTGGGTATTAATTACCTATGTCCTAGGAGTCATGAACAAAGATAATATATTTTCATTTTCTGGTAATGACTCTGATTACACCATGCAGGGGACCATGCAACGGGCAGTATTTTTATGATTTAGTGAAAGCAAATATTTATCTTCCATAGAGGTGTTGTGGCTAAGCAGCTCATACGCTCATTACACAAATCACATCTGGGATCTGCTTCTTGATCTATCATTTTACCTGTTGCAGAATCAGAGTGCCAGCTCTGAGCTTACTTTCTTACCTGTTGAAGTCTGGAGTACTAACATATTTAATTTTTTTAATCTCTGTCTGAGGATAGATAATGATAAAAGCTATTACACCTCTTCAGTTTTTCACCCCTTACTTTCACTCTCCTTACTTTTAATAGCCAGAGTCTACCATTTAGATCCAGTGGAAGTATTATGTGCAACATATATTTTTTCTATTTTATTGAAACATATATTTATTTGTGTGTGTTTTCAAGACAGATAGTTTTGGGGTCATAAATCTTTCTGGATACTTTTGGTTAGAAAGACCCTTCCTCCATCCTCCTCCTGACTGACTTCGTAGATTCATAAATTGATGTTTTGACACAGCTCTTAGAATAAAAATTTTTTTTCAGTGTTCTCATCTTTACAGTGCAGAACAAAAAGAAACTGTGAAACACTGATGGGTGTCACCAAATGAAATTGGCGTTCTCCAGCCAGCTCTAATTTCCACAGTAGGCACACACACGACTTATTTAGTCCTTTGTGAATTCATCTAACTGTGACTCCCTATGCAGCCATTATTCCATGAGCTGCCACACACTGTTAGAGTGTCCTCAAATGGCTTCAGTGTTATTTACCTTCAAAAATTTTTTCGGAGAAAAAGATAACCTGTAGTCCAGATTATTTTTCCAACCAGAAATCCTGGACAAGCAGCACAGTCTAATGATAACCTTAGTTATGCCTGACTTTAAAATATTAGCAAGGAAGTTATATTAAAAACAACAGGAAACAAACAGTAATTAGGAAATCCTGCTCACAGTCACTTCTACTGCAAAAACTCAATTGTCCTGCCCAAAATCTGGACGACCTAAGCCCAGGGGTCTAAAGTACATCAGCAGATATCTAGAGCTCAGAAGTTCCTTACCATAGTGTGGGAACTATGGCTGGCTTGTGGTGCAGTTTAACCCTGGCAGGCTGCTAAGCACCACACAGCCACTCATTCACTCCCCTCCACCAATGGGATGGGAGAGAGAATCAGAAGGATAGAAGTGAGAAAACTCACAGGTTGAGATAAAGACAGTTTAATAAGTTAAAAAAAAAAAGAAAAACAATTGATGAAAACCCCCCATTTACTCACCACCAGCCAACTGATATCCAGCCTTTCCCCAGGCAACAGCAGCCCTGGCAAACTTCCCCTGCCCCTGTATTTATTACTGAGCACAACATCACATGGTATGAAATATCCCTTTGATCAGTTGGGGGTAACCATCCCAGCTGTGTCCTCTCCCAACTTCTTATCCACACCCAGCTTACTCACTGGCAGGGCAGAATGAAAAGTAGAAAAGAACTTGACACTGTGTAAGCCCTGCTCAGCAACAGCTAAAACATCCCTGTGTTATCATCACTGTTGTCATCACAAATCCAAAACATAGCACCATACAAGCTACTATGAAGAAAATTAGCTCTAACCCAGCCAAAACCAATACAGCTAGCTACCAACAATGTGGACAGAAAATGATCAGCAAAAAGCCCCAAATCTTCTTGCCCATAGACACACACAGATGCTGAAACTTAATCTGGTAGTATGTAAGTAGCCAGAAAGATTGAGCACAAACGATCATTCTTCACCTGGATTCTTATTAGTCAATTCATACAGTTACCTGCCAACTGAACTGTCTTCTATGAATCTTAGGTCTTAAAGCTCTGCAGGAAGACGCAAGTACCTGGTTCAGGGAGTCTACAAGTTAATGTGGTACAAACTAGCTCATTTTGCAGAGTAGACCTAGCTGCTTATCCTTCAAAGGCCCAGGCTTGAAATGATGAAAAGAGAGTTTCTGTTCTGTATGTGTTCCCCTGTTTATTATTATTGCCTGGAAGTGAAGAGATTTTGGTCTTTCTTCTCCAACATGTTTGTTTAGGTTCAGTTCAGATAACAGCTTGTACAAAAACTGGGATTGATGTGAGGAACACTTTTGTAGGTATTGCCATTTTCTTTTCATAAAATCATGCTCAGTGTAGACCAGAAGTAGAAATGTCTGTCAGAAGACCATCAGAGAATAACATGAAGTCTGTAAAATGTGCTGATGTTCACCAATGCATTAATATAAGGAAGACTCTGGGGAAAAAAAAAAAACAAAACACAACCACAGGGAAAAAACAAACAAACAAACAAACAAAACCCCCAAACAAACCATTACAGTTCACAGATTAAAAAGTATGGAAATTTTCTGATGCATTTTTCTTCAATTTTAAAGAACAATCCAAACCACATTATCCATGTTTCCAGTTATTGGTACAGTGAGTGGGCCTTAATTCAATGAAACCCCAGTACAGAGATGTAATATTAATCATGTGCTTGAATCTAACCTTATTTCATGAGTATTTAGGCACATAAATTTTAACTTTGTTGAATCAGAGACATGAGTAGGAGGAACAAATAATCCATTCATTAAATGAAATAGATACGTGCCTCGTTCATGCTCTCTTAATAATTTGTGCTATAGCACCTTTTCCACATGTACCTTTCCACATGTTACTTGAAAGACTTTAATTAGTAATGTCTCATAACACTCCTTTGAGGGAGATAATCACTGTAGCGATTTTGCACATCAGAAAAGGAAGTCAAGACAGATTGTAGCCTATACA
>NW_009258299.1:555340-564834 GCF_000687185.1 Egretta garzetta | reverse complement strand
CAAGTACCTGGTTCAGGGAGTCTACAAGTTAATGTGGTACAAACTAGCTCATTTTGCAGAGTAGACCTAGCTGCTTATCCTTCAAAGGCCCAGGCTTGAAATGATGAAAAGAGAGTTTCTGTTCTGTATGTGTTCCCCTGTTTATTATTATTGCCTGGAAGTGAAGAGATTTTGGTCTTTCTTCTCCAACATGTTTGTTTAGGTTCAGTTCAGATAACAGCTTGTACAAAAACTGGGATTGATGTGAGGAACACTTTTGTAGGTATTGCCATTTTCTTTTCATAAAATCATGCTCAGTGTAGACCAGAAGTAGAAATGTCTGTCAGAAGACCATCAGAGAATAACATGAAGTCTGTAAAATGTGCTGATGTTCACCAATGCATTAATATAAGGAAGACTCTGGGGAAAAAAAAAAAAAACCACAACCACAGGGAAAAAACAAACAAACAAACAAACAAAACCCCCAAACAAACCATTACAGTTCACAGATTAAAAAGTATGGAAATTTTCTGATGCATTTTTCTTCAATTTTAAAGAACAATCCAAACCACATTATCCATGTTTCCAGTTATTGGTACAGTGAGTGGGCCTTAATTCAATGAAACCCCAGTACAGAGATGTAATATTAATCATGTGCTTGAATCTAACCTTATTTCATGAGTATTTAGGCACATAAATTTTAACTTTGTTGAATCAGAGACATGAGTAGGAGGAACAAATAATCCATTCATTAAATGAAATAGATACGTGCCTCGTTCATGCTCTCTTAATAATTTGTGCTATAGCACCTTTTCCACATGTACCTTTCCACATGTTACTTGAAAGACTTTAATTAGTAATGTCTCATAACACTCCTTTGAGGGAGATAATCACTGTAGCGATTTTGCACATTAGAAAAGGAAGTCAAGACAGATTGTAGCCTATACAGGGGAGGTTTAGATCGGACATTAGAAAAAATTTCTTCACCAAAAGTGTTGTCAAGCATTGGAACAGGCTGCCCAGGGAAGTGGTGAGTCACCATCCCTGGAGGCATTTAAAAGATGTGTAGATGTGGTGCTTAGGGACATGGTTTCGTGGTAGACTTGTCAGTGTCAGGTTAACGGTTGGACTCAATGATCTTAAGGGTCTTTTCCAGCCTAAATGATTCTATATTTTTGTTAAGTGCTTCAATTTTTTTTAACAACTAACTTTAAATACAAAAGGCCTGATTCTCAGTGATAGCTCCTCTGCACACCAACCACACACACCTTACACGTTCAGCAGTTCAGCCAGAGCAGCCTTGTATTTGGAGCACAAGTGCTGTATATCTATACTTCATAGAATCATAGAATGATAGAACGCTTTGGGTTGGAAGGGACCTTTAGAGGTCATCTAGTCCAACCCTACTGCAATGAGCAGGGACACCTTTAACTAGATCGGGTTGCTCAGAGCCCCATCCAACCTGGCCTTGAATGTTTCCAGGGATGGGACATCCACTACCTCTCTGGGCAACCTGTTCCAGTGTTACACCACCCTCACTGTAAAGAATTTCTTCCTTATATCCAGTCTAAATCTACCCTCTTTTAGTTTAAGACCATTACCCCTTGTCCTGTTGCAACAGGCCCTACAAAAAAGTTTGTCCCCATCTTTCTTATGGGCCCACTTTAAGCACCTAAAGGCTGCAATAAGGCCTCCCTGGAGCCTTCTCTTCTCCAGGCTGAACAACCCCAACTGTCTCAGCTTGTCCTTGAAGGAGAGGTGCTCCAGCCCTTGGATTATTTTCATGGCCTTTCTTCATTTTTGTGGCCCTCCTCTGGACCCTCCCCAACAGATCCATGCCCTTCTTATGCTAAGGCTCCAGAGCTGGATGCAGTACTCCCGGTGGGGTCTCACCAGAGCAGAGTAGATGAGCAGAATCCCCTGCCTTGACCTGCTGGCCATGCTTCTTTTGATGCAGGCCAGGACACAGTTGGCCTTCTGGACTTTGAGCACACATTGTCGGCTCACATCCAGGTTTTCATCCACCAGCACCACCAAGTCCTTCTCCACAGGGCCGCTCTCAATGCCTTCATCCCCCAGCCTGTATTGGTACTGGGGGTTGCCCCAATCCAGGTGCAGGACCTTGCACTTGGACTTGTTGAACTTTATGATGTTCACATGAGCCCACATCGCCAGCTTGTCCAGGTCTCCTTGGATGACATCCCTGTCCTTCTGGCGTGTCAACTGCCCCACTCAGCTTGGAGGAACTTGAAGGAACTGTTTTAAAAGCTGTCACTTAAGTGATTAATTAAAGCAATAATCCTGACTCCTGAGCTTGTTCTTTAGTCCCTGAGGTCCAGTGCAGAACATAACATCCCTATTCAGGAAAGCAACCAAAGATCTGTTAACCTTTAAACCAACAATTTTGTGCTGAATATTGAGCACTCACTTAGATGTTTTCATGAACTGATGTTCTGATTACACCATTGGGAATCACCATAGAACATCCCCAGGTGTTATAATCCCTAGGTTTGTCTTTCATATGGAAATTGGAATGAAAAAAACCCTCTCCCTTACGGTTTACGAAAGAAGCCTCATTACTTGGGTCAGTTGCGTACACAAATTCAGCTTCAATGGTACCTATATAATATTTCAAAAGCAGTCATGCAAAATTAAATAGATACAATCAATTGGAATAACACACTGGGCTAGTCAGGTATGTTGTTCTCTGAAGAGACAAATCAGCAGAAGAATATTAGCAGTCTCTGTATTTTATTAAGTTTGCACCAGGGAGTGTCTTTTTTCTAAAGGTGCTGAAAAACGTTGACATGTGAATATTCCAAGTGGTTCATAATCAAATGCAACTATATTTACTTCAACGTATTTGTCTTTATTGTCAAAAAGGTCTATCTATCTAGTCTGGAGGAAAAAACATATTTTCTTCTTTCTAGAGAGCTTATACAAAGTTCCACTGCATCATCTGTTGGCTCTACAAGAGATACAAGAATTAATTACTCTTAGCAAAGGCTATTCAGTTGTTTAAATGTGTGTGGTACAGTGAGGAAGAGTACAAATTATGTCCATTTTATATTGGTGGTAGAAAAGATGATTTGATGAAAAGACACTGTCTTGACCTAGCAGAAGTCCACGCTGATAACCTGGAAGGTTGAAGAACATATGAAAAGGAGTAGATTTTAGCTATTTCTCATTCTAAAGGTTTATACAGGAATCAGACACTAACAGATCCAGGTCACCATTTCTGTGTAAGATGACCACATGTTATGATCTATAGTCTTGGTGGATCACCAAACAATATTAAAAGCGTGCCTGCAAGACACATTTCTAAAACATTCCAGAGCTCATGCGGTTTGCTGGCTGAGCTTGACCATGCATGATTCATTGCTCCTAATAATCATTGCAGCAATGTAGAACTTCATCTGAGACCTTTCTCTTTCTAACATAAAGACTTATTAGAAAGGCTGCTTATACTTGATTTAATATCGGCTTGAGCTACAAAACTGTTGTCATATCTCCTCAAGAGAGTCTGTTCCTTTCCGTGCAAAGCACTTCAGCCAATGGGCTACTGCACAGGAATGTAAAAACAAGTCATTTTAAGATGTGCAATATGTAAATACTGCCAGAGGGTCCATATATTCTATGTCTGCTGAGTCAAACTGCATCAGAAATTTTTGCTATTTTTTTATTACTATTATCATTCTTAAACATATCCTATTGACAGGAAATTATCTAAAATAATAGAAGGAAGCATAGAATGGCTTCTTATTGTCAAATTTCTTAGGCGTATATCACCCTTTCTAGATGGGAATAACGTGCAGTTTTCAACAAAGGATACACGTAAATTCTCCAGGGTGCTTAGGAATACAGTTAGGTTTTTTTCTGTGATGATAATGAATATGAGGAAGGAAAAAATATGGCAGGATTTTTAACTTTAATGGGAAGATATTATTGACTACAGTTCAAAACTGCACAAAAAAAAAGAAAGATTATTTAAGAGTAAAGAAGTGAGTTATGGAATATGTGACAGTAACTGTTACTAATGTATCTTGATTCTCAAACTGAAGTTTGAAAAGCTGTAGATATATAGCTAGTATAAGCCAGTACAACTTCATTGCAGCTGCTAGTAATAAGAGGGAGGGGAAGTCTGAGCAACTCCATTTGGTGGATTTTTTTTTCTTTCAAAGAATAAACAGATAAGAGAGGAATGATATACTAGAGTAAAGAACGTGACAGTTATAATTTAGCACTCAACCATTAGTAATAAAAGTGTTTACAAATTAGTTCTGACAAATGGACTCCAGCAGCAGCTCAGAAGAGTGCAGTGAATTCAGAAGGGCTTTTGTGC
The DNA here is from genome assembly GCF_000687185.1 of Egretta garzetta. Taxonomy (NCBI): domain Eukaryota; kingdom Metazoa; phylum Chordata; class Aves; order Pelecaniformes; family Ardeidae; genus Egretta; species Egretta garzetta. The sequence goes on along the minus strand of NW_009258299.1, from coordinate 560,513 downwards.
TGGACTGGAAACAATAGAAAAAGTGAGGAAAGGTGAATGCATTAACAACTTAGGTGGCTGAACAGCAACACAGTGAACGAAGACCAGTGTTGATAAATACAAAGCAGTAGACTCTGGAGAAGAAAAAAATATCCATGCTGATGTAGTTTGCTGAAGTTTTTCAGTGAAACATATGAGTGACATGAGTATAATTCCAGACAGATTAGCAAAGATGTGTTCAGTGTTCAGCTAGTAAATAAGGCAGAAGGATCTTAAGCAACAAGATTTACACTGATTTATGAAATAATATCAGGCAATCATATTAGAACATTATACAGGCCATCTATCTAAGTGGTGTGGTTTTATGTGGCATAGTACCTGCTATAAAATGACCTTGTCTCAAGGAAGGTACTGTATTAAGGAATTAGAAAGTGAAAAAGGATTGTCATGCAGCATGAAAGAAACAGAAACACTTGACTGAATAGAAGATGAGGAAAAAAATACAGACTCCTTACTCTTAGAGAGTAGGGGCATAGGAAAAATTATGGAAAAAGTAAAGACTCAGTGAATAATTCCAAGATGGGAATTCATTGTTCCAAGGTGGGAAATTGCTGTTCTTGCCATGTCAGGAAATAAAAGAAAAAAAGAAACACAAACAAAAAAAAAACCGAAAACAACATATGGTGGAGGCCATCGGTTGTGGTAAAAGGTATCAACATCAAGACTCATAAAAGAAAATACATTTTTCACAATCTTAATTGAATGGTAAAACACATAATTACACTGAAGTTCTCAAAGTCAGGGATGACCCTGAGCCTAAAAACTTCACAAGGTTCAAAGAAGAACAGGGCATTTCTAGACATACCAGCAATATCCTAAGTTATAGTAGCAAATGCTACGCCAAACAGCAGAAGAGGCAACAAAAACCATGCAGGAGAATTTATGTAGCTGTAATTCTCCGTGATTAGAAGGAGACTTATTGGAGGAGGCATATCTAGGGGGAAAACTGCTTTGCTCTTTTTATAGAAATACCTGATTCTGGCCATTGTTGGAGAAAGGCTGCTAAATTTGACAGTCTACAGATTGGAAATTCTTTACTTTCCTTGTGCCGTGAATCTGAGGCACACAAAAAACTTCAAACGAAATTTCAGTTGTGAAAGAGAGGAAGTGAAAAACGTAGAGTCAATGAGCATGGAACTCAGCTGTTTAAAGAGCAAGGAAAACAAATCAAAGCTATATTTCTGAGGCCATGTCTACAGAGGACAGTAGAGCGTAATGCAGAAACTACCAAGCTGGCCCTTAGAGAGCTGGCACACTACAATGACTTGGGAGATACCAGTTCAGGGACTGAAAACAGAGCAGTCACAACAACATGGAGCTTCAACTGAGCCAGTAAGCCCTGCTCCGTAGAAGAGTTAATTAGAGAATACTGTGCTTAACTCCAGAAGCACCTCTGTCTCTGATGGCTCAGGACTCCTGGCACCATGCGGTGCAAAGCCTCAGTGAGTGTGTCGCTTGTGTCACTACCAGTGGGTGGAAGGAAAAGCATAAAACAGGTATTGTTCCTGACCGTGATGAGGGATGTCTGCCCCAGCACATATGACAAATGGAACAACTTTTACTCTGATTCAAATCCACAGCTCGCTAGGCACTAAGGAGATGTTATTCAGCATAGTTAATGGAAGTTTATTGTTAATGTCTGGGTTTAAGTGAACTTGTTGTTGTTGTTGTTACTATTATGGTTTGAATTCTCACCCCAGCTGTGTGTATGTGTGACCACCATGAAGTTAAGCCATTTAAATGGGCAATGCTCTTCTCCTGCAAACATCACTGCTCCAATAAGTGACAAGAGGCACAAAACACAACACTTTCAGGGGGAGAATGCCAGAGAAAACAAGCATCCCATAGGAAAAAGCTCACTGAGAACCTAGGAGGTATGGATTCTAATCCCCTCTTCCCCAATGAAACTGCATTTATTCTCCTATTTATATTTTCTATTAGGATGGATCTTACCTGCCTGCAGAAGTAGCTTGCTAAAAAAGTTTTCAGGAACTCCTGTTTTAACAATTCTGTTTCTGGATTAATTGGCTTTGGATGGGCTTCAAACAACCATTCACTCTGTATGTGTGTTTGGGTGAGTAGCGTCAGACTTTGCACAAGCCCTGTGGCAGAACCAGAAGTACCAAAAAGAAAAGCACCTGCAGAGTTACGCTGCAGGAGAGCTTGGTTCCTGCAGCTTGAAGTGCTTAAAAAGCAGCCAGAGCCCTTGACTTCATGACCAATGAAGATGAATTCTTGAGTCTGTAAAGTAATATTTTGAGGAAAATATTTCCCACAGAACTGTGACCCTCTTTAACTCTCTCCACCAAACCAACAGTCCTTGGCACTCCTCTGGAGTCACTGGAGCTTTGCACATAAAGCTGCCAAGGGCCTAGCTGCCCTGAGAAAAATTTGCATTTGAAATACCTCTTGGTCTTTCCCCAGCTAATTAAAATAAAAAGAAGTGCATGGCCTGCCTGACACCTGCCTTCCTATGTCCACACACCATCCCTGTGTATAGAGTGAGTGAAGTGGACAAGTTTCCAGTGACTGAGGCTCTCCACAGAAAAGTTCCACTGCCACTTTTGCAAAAACACATCTGTTTACTTAGAGCCTGGACTGGAAGGAGCTATTCATAGCCCTGAGCTTCAGGTTACCAGGTTCTTCAGTGTATGTTAGAGCTCTCCTGACACTTTTAAAGGACACAATGAAATCTTCCTCATTTCTAGCCACTGGCTCCAGCTAATGGGTACATGCAATGCACAGAAGCAGCCCTCTCCAGCTTGCTGCAGGGAGTCATCTTCCAAGGAACGCAGCATTAAAAACAGCAGATGTGACCCCAAAGAACATCACACCAGATGTGCAGCCAGTTATTGGCCTGTATTGGCCTAAACAGCTGCAAACGCGCAACGTCCATATGCGCAAAGGTGGCTGTGTGTGCGCGCACACATAGGCAGATGGACAGACCCACAGGCAGACACACGGGCAGATGAACACATAGACACATGGGCAGACAGACACACGGCCACACAGACACATGGGCAGACAGACACATGGGCAGGCGGACACACGGGCAGGCGGACACACGGGCAGGCGGACACACAGACACACGGGCACACGGGCAGACGGACAGACAGACACATGGGCACGCGGGCACACGGGCATGGCTCTGCCCCTTTGCAGGATTTTCCTATTTTCTCCCGATCAGAGACACTTCAGGCTATAAACCCCTGAGTGTCAGGTCAAGGAGGGTCTGTGCTTCTATGGTCAATGTCAAGTAAAACTTTTATGTGGTAGATAACCCACTCCACACACAGGCATACAATTTAGAGAAGATTTTATTTAACTCTTGGCCTTTTAAGAGCCTTGTGCTACAGCTATGAAACATGTCCTGTTACAAACACGATCGTATGACTTCTTGGCCCCTTGTTAACGTTTTTTAACTCCCATATCACATAAATTGAGGCCGTATACTTCCTTCCTGTTTTCTTTCTCCTGAAAGTCACTTTTCTGTCTGCACTCAGAAGTACATCTGACAGCCTTGAACACATGCTATACCATCATTTTCAGTAGCTGTTGTTCCAAGCCTGGACAAAGGTGACACCGATTCTCAGCAAATATATTCTGCAGATTGTTCTGAAATTGTTTTCGTATCTGCCCACCTATATACTTACTCACCTGGGATGCTGCAACATTTGCAAAGACCAATTATTCCTACACAAAAAAAGTGCAGATCTGCAATTTATAGGGCTCTATTGATAGGTAAATTACTTGCATGTTTACCTTAAAAAGTGCCCCCTCAGCTTTATCGTGCCTAGTGGGATGCTCTTCCAGATACTCTGTTTATCCTTAATAAAATGGTAGGATTGATTTTCCAGTTCGCCACCTAGCTGCCCCACACAAGATGGGACCAGTTTGCCTTTGAAAATTAGAGTCCAAGCCCTGCCTAACCCTGCTAGGAATTTCCATTTCATCAGTGTGGTCTGTTTTGAATAATTCCTGGTGTGCTGGGCTTTGAGACTCAAAGGGACCGTGAAAACACTGTTGTTGTGCAGGGGGAAAGTGAAAGAAAAGCACGGTGATTTTCTGTTAGTAAGGCAGTGCTTAATGTTGCTGACGGGTGAAAGCAACACACCTCCTTGCTAACTGTGTTGGAGGACTTAAAGGTTTCGACTGGGAAGAAGAAACTGAGAGGCTCTTAGTTCACTAGCACTAGCGAGATCCACGCTGTGATGTGTCAATGTTTCAGTGCCTTCTCCTGGCAGATCCAACTGTGCTTTATAACACTCCTGTGGACACACTGCTCTGGACACAGCTAAGAGATTACATGCCCTTTTCTGTTAAAGGTTTGACCATCAGTTTATTTAACTCATTTAATTTCCACTAGTAAGTGCCTATTAGCGATTTATTTGCATGGAGTCTGGCTCGCCATTGCCTCAGTTTGGATTTGTTCCTTCCTTCTTGCTCTGCGATTTGCACCACCAGGGGGATTTGCTGTTCCATTGTCCCATTCTTGCCAGCATTTTCCCATCATCTGTCAAACGCCTGCCTCCCCCATGCACAAAACCGTTAAAATAAGCTGTCCATTGCAACGCTGGAGGTAAATGAGTGTGGAAGCCCCAGAGGGGGCTAAATAACAGCAGAGCGGCGTGAGGGGCAGTGGTGAGCACAGCCCACAGCCAGGGGGCTGGGAGCAGCAGGCCCAGGGGAGTGAGGTGACCAGCTTGTCTGGTTGGGTGCAGCTGCCTCCCCCTCTTGCTTTGCACCTTGCACTCTTGGGTCAAGTGCCCGTTTTCAGGTATCTCTTCTTCTGCAGAGCGATTAGGGCTTCTCCCTGCTCTTCTCAGTCCCATTGGCCTAAAACTGGTGGCAAAAAACTCCAAAAGAAGAGGTGCTCCAAATAAACATGGCTCTTGGACCTCCTTCTTTCTCCTGGGAGGCAACGTGTCTGCCTCCAGCAGGGACCGGGAAGGGGACCAGACCTCCCAAAGGAAATCAAGCATTTCAAGTCTACAGAGCTGTCTGTCTCCTGGGTTTGCTCTCTCAATCCCCCATCTGCTGGCTGGGAAGCTGGTCACTTAAGTCTTGGCAAACCAGTTGCAAGGTAGCCAAGCCTTCAGGACCCCCTGTACTGGGCACCCACACCTCTAAGGGT
>NW_009258299.1:554068-555310 GCF_000687185.1 Egretta garzetta | reverse complement strand
CCTCCTAGGAAATGTGTGAAACAGCAGGTGAGGGGAGCTGGGATGCTTTCCTTGGCCATCCTTATATGTCTGGGGATGGAAAGAGGCTAACAGAAGGGAAGCTCTCGTCTGCCCTGGCTCCGGGTGGACACGAGTGCCTCTGGGAGTGAGAGGGAAGGCAGCAGTTTCACCTGAGGTCTGCCTTTTTCTCATTAAACCCCTCTCCCCACCGCCAATCCCAACCCTGTTGCAAGGGGGTGAAGGAGGTGTGGAGGGGGTAGTAGGAACCATGGGAGTGCAGGGACCCACGCAGGGCACTCTGTAGCTTCCCTTGCCCTTGAAGGGACCTTGAGTGTCTGCAGACATTTCTGCGGCCCCCGGGTACGGGAGAAGGGGGACCGCACTCACCTGGGTATAACAGAAAAGATTACTTTGGAAGAGGTCCCTGGGGACACCCCTCCTCCCTCTCCACCCCTCGCCCACCCAAGCTAGAAGACCCTCGGGACAGGGCACTCGTCCTGCTGGAGCGCACCCCGAGGAGGCAGCTCCGCTCCCGGGGGAAGGAGCCATTTGGGAGACGCGTAGCTAAAGGCGGGGACACGGCCCGCAGCAAAGTCTCACTGGAGATCACTCGGCATCATCGGACGCGGTTTCTTTTGGAAACCCCCGCGCTGAAAGTTGCGGTTTGCGCCTCCCCCCGCGGGACCCCTCCGCGGGAGCGGAGGATCCGCGTTAGCAAATCGCGCTTCCCTTTTTTTTTTTCTGCCAGCGAAGGGCTGAGCGCTTTGTTCTGCGGTTTGACGGCGGATTTATCTCTACAGCTGTTTAGCACCCTGTAAACGACTGGGGTCCCCCGCCCTCCCTTCTCTTGCAGGAGCGGGGGGAAGGGAACGCATTTTAAATGTTTTAAGCTCCGGGGCAGCATTTCTGTTTCCCTCAGGAGGTGTGCGAGCACGGAGCGCTCTGAAGAGAGGAGCCTGTAATAACAGATGCTCTGTCAAACTTAAAAGGCGCTGCTTACCACGGAGTCGCCGGGTGCCATCCAGATGTATCTGCTGGGATTGCTGAAGCGCCCGGCTCCGCGGGCTCAGGAAGGCAGCACCCAGCACACGCGTGTCAGCGTCGAGGCGGGGAGGGGGCAGGGGAGGGGGGAATCTCCGCTTTCCCCGGGTGGGCTGAAGGCAAGGCGAAGTGGAGGTGGGGGTCACACAGCAGGGTTTTCAGCACCGGCCTTTTATTTCCATGGGAGGTGGGAGGGGGGGT
>NW_009258299.1:551255-553306 GCF_000687185.1 Egretta garzetta | reverse complement strand
ACAGCCTGCTCAGGGCTTGCTTCCAGCCTCCCGGCGCCGAATCTCAGCTGGGTTGCCCGGAATCGCTGCCTCCTAACTCTGCTGTGAAGCCCAGCAGAGTTTTCTCCATTTTCTGCGAGGGCTAAGAAACCAAGGGGCAGACGGCAGGTCCCAGCTGCCTTGATGCTCCCGGAGAGCTGCAAGTGATCCAACCCTTAAATCCCGAGTGCTCCCGGAGGGCTGCAAGTGATGCAACCTTTAAACACCGTGGAAGTGCTTTCAGGTAGAGAAACACAGGCCTATGTAATGCTGAAGCGTGACTACCTGCAAAATCCAGAGCTCCCTGCTTCCAGATTATCCCTGCCACCCGAGGCAGGGGAAATACCCACCCCAGGACCGAGCAGACTCCTGCTACCCTGAAGGCACATCACCCTGTCGGGGGATAAATCCACCCCTGAGATGCTTCTAGGAGCAATAGCTAAATGTACATGAGTAGTGAAGGCAGCTCCTCTGCCTGGAGCAAGCCCAGGCCAAGAAATACTTTCTGCAAAGTGAAGGGGGTTTTGGAGCAGAGAGGAGGGGAGTGGTTGGGCTGTGGCTCTGTCGGCCCTTCAAGAAGAGAGATGGGGCAGGGCAGGCAGCAGCCAGAAGCAGGGGTCCCCTTCAGAAGGTGTATCTCCCTCTCCTTCCCTTATCACTTCTCCCCTATTGGTCTTCGGCCAAGAGATGAGATGGGTTCCTCTCTCCTGCTTCCCATTCCAACAACCCCTATCCCAAGGGAAAAAGCATCACTCCAGACCACAAATCAATGCCAGTCCAGGAGAGAGGAAACAAAGACAAAGCAAACCTAAAGGTGTTTATATGTATCTTGTTTCCATCGAACTGGCAAGTTCCCTTAAGCAAAGTAAATACTTCTCAGCCTAGTGACTGTTAATTAAAGGGGAATGCTTTACACCCAAGGAGAATTGACTCTTGTTCATAAAATGTGTCTGTTACCCCTAATTCGTTTGTCATTGTGCTGGGGAAGCAGCTTTCCATGAATATTTCAGCACAATAATCAGTTTTAAACACTAAACTGGATTTAGCGTAACAACATTTTTCCACAGTGCGCGGAGACTCCTATGACTGCAATAATCTAAAAGCAAGATCTCTTGCTCTCTTTCTTCTGCCGTACGTCGCTTTAGACTTAGAGCTATCAGGGAACTGCTAAAAAAAGTAACCAGAAATAAAGAGGAGAGCGTTGCCGGGAAAGATGGGGAAGAGGTAATTGAAAAAAAAAATCGGTTCTGATGTGCAAATTGTAGATAAAGACTTCTGATGAGGAAGAGGGGAGTGTCTGATGAAGAAGAGAGCGTGTTGAGAGATAACAAGAACCAGTAATTTCTATTCAGCAAAGCCACCAAATCAGAGCGCGGTGCTGATCTTATTGGAGGAGAGCCTTCAACGGCAACTAATCCTGTCATATTGAAAGAAAATTGTAAATGTTCTCTGCAGAAATTGCCTGCCCATTGCAGCTAATCGAGCCCACTTCGCGCTCACACACACCACACGCCCCCCTACACCCCCCCGCAGGCGGGCAGCGGGCGGCCCCCCAGCCGCAGCGCCCGGCAAGGACATCCACCCGAGATGCTCACCTAGGCGCCCCGCTTCCCTCCCTCGCCACCACCCCCACGAAGGTGGCAGCTTGCCCTCATTTCCTCAGAAGCGCTGGGGGAAGTATGAATTATTATCAGCTCACTTACGAGCCCCAGCTTCTGCTATTCTTAATTATTTCCCCAGGTTTGCTGATAATTGAGTATATTCATGAATGCCAGTATCTTTTTTTTTTTTTTTTTTTTTTTTTTAAAAGCTGAACTTGGCTGAACTGAAGCAGAGGCTCCCAAGGGCCAGAGCCAGGGAGGGGGTGCGTGTGTATTCGTGTGCCTGTGCGTGTGGGAGGGAGAGAGCGAGCGAGGGAAGAGACAAAAACTCCATCAGCCCGGACAATGCCACCTCTCGCTTAAAGCTTCCAAACTGTTATTCTTTCCCCCCATTATCACGGTACCAAGTAATCTGTCTTCCCCCCCCTCCCA
>NW_009258299.1:550375-551081 GCF_000687185.1 Egretta garzetta | reverse complement strand
CTCTACCCTCCGCCCCTTCTTCGCCGCACCTAGGGTTTCATCCGCTTGCTGTCATAGGAAAGCTCCCGCCAAGAAAATAATGTGCAAGAAACCAGCTTACGTTTTGCTTCCTGGTAGAAGGAGCAGAACAAAACATAAGGGAAACTTTTGCAGAAAGGGTCCATAGCGGTGCGGGTCGCCGGGGAAAGGCAGCGAGAGGAGAGAAGGCAAAGCGATTGCCCCCAGCACAGAGCCTTCCTCTGTTGAGTTACAGTTGTGATATTAATCCCAGAATCGAGTCTAGCATGGTACAGCGGGGGAGGAGAGACGCAGTAGCCTGATTTAGAGAAATCCTCACATTCTCCAAGCGCTGTCCACAGGCATTTTCATATAAATGCTGCATTCCGACACAGGGGCAGCTCTCGGACTACCCTTCCCAAACCCCGCTGTGACATGTTTGTTGACGACTCCTGCAAAATGTCACCGGGAGCCGGGAGCGGAGCCGTCCCCGGGGACCGGAGACAGCCTGCGGAGCGCCCTGGCTGACGGGCGGGAGGGTAGAGATGGGGCGGGGGGTACCCCTGCCCTGCCGGGGACCATGCAGGGATGCGGGGTGTAAGGGGGAGGTTTCCACTGTGGCAGTGCGGTCCCTCGACCCTCAGCATCCCTCCTGGGCAGCGTGCCCTGCTCCGGGTCAGTGCCCGTCTGCGCTGCCTCAAGTCCCAGG
>NW_009258299.1:467802-549757 GCF_000687185.1 Egretta garzetta | reverse complement strand
CACGGGCCTCGGGATGAGTCCTTACCCCTTCGCTGGGGAAAGGACAAGGGACTCTCCCTCCCTCCCCCAGAAGATTGTTTTTTCCTACTCTTTTCATGTGTTAAACTTCCTTTAGGGAAAGGAAAGGTAGCTTGCTTTTTCAACTAGAAGAGGACACCGGGGGTGGGGGGTAATTCTGGTTGCAAATCTACCCAGAAAACCATCTCCCCCCATTGTTATGTGTCAACTAGTGTGTTGGTACACATTGGCTTTTCCCTGTCCCTTAAGGAAGATCTTCCCTTTGCAGAAGGGAAAAAGACAAGAGGGAAAAAAGGAAAGGGGCCAACCTCTGCTTGGCAGCCTGCTCTTGCAGTTTTGGGGGAACAAAACAAACAAAAAAAAGACTGACAATGAGAAAGCATGCACGCTGTCTGCTTTTATGGCATTGCATTGCCTACAATCACAGCCCCTGTCTAAATACACACCAGCCTTGATCGTATGGTTTATGACACCAACCGACAGAGCAGGCTCCTTCTCTCCTTTAGGCTCTTTTTGATTATAACTTTGGTCAAACTTCCCCTTTGCAGGACCCCTGGACTGCAAAAGCAGCTCTGTTTTGCTTTTGCATCAGGAGAGTGAGAAGTGTAGTGGGCTCATTGACTTGGCGAGCATGTACCCCACCGAGTTGCCCTCTCTGCCCCTGCCCACAGCGCGCTGTGATTTCTGCATTGCAGTCTGCTCGGGAAAAGGGCTCAGTACATAGGGAGGGGGGTCTAGGGTGTCCCCAAGTTGCTTTGGATGGAGGGTAGAATAAGAAAAAAAAAAGAGGCTTTGTTCTTCTCCCATCCAAACGCAAGATTTTAAGTAATATCCTCTATCCGAAAGGTTGTAACTTTGCATCTGGGCAGAGCTTGGGGAGATCTGGACCATGCATGATCAGGAGTGTCCTGAGGAGGTGGAAGGGGCAGTGGCCATGCCGTGCTGTGCCATCATCTGGGAGGGAGACCAAGACACAGCAAGGGAGAAACCAAGACCACCAGAGAAAACCAGTATCTGTGAATAAAAGCATATTTTTTTGCCTGCATGTTAAGTCCAATGCCCCACTGTCATTTTGTTTTTCACTTCTGGCTGACTCCCTGTGTGTGTTTTGTGGCTCTCAGTTGCTCTAAGCGTAAGGATCTTTCAGCCCACTGGGTGTCTAATTCAATAGTATTTTGAGGACATGTACTATGAAATCCCCCACTGTTGTTGATACAGTCCCAGGTGGTTACTCTGCCCCGCTTCACTCCTGTAGCCCGCTCACCCGTTCACCCAGACTTTCTCTTTTTCACTAATATCATGACCTACATGCAAAAGACTTATTTGCTGGCCCCGTTTCCATAGCAATGCAGCGTGGGGAACGCAGACAAACCAGTAATAATGAAGCAGATTCCCTTTCTGTGAAATCAAGACCTCTTTGAAAGTTGAGTTCAATTTAAGGGAAAGTAGGGATCCGCCAAGAGTTGGATTTTCAGCCCAAAGCCCAGATCTCCGCGCCCTCTAGTGCCAGAGGCAGGCGAGGGAGAGCATCCCCGGGTACAGGAGATGGGAGGTTTGATAAGGGATTACAAGGGAAGAAGAGAAACAAGTTGCATGAGATAAGGACGTTCTCCCCAGTGTCTGTTTCTGGCCAGCTCTTCCCCCTTCTAAATCCCAAGCTGCAAAAAACCGGCAGGTGGGGTTCAGCTGATCCTGGTTCTGTCACCCAGAGACTAACGCTGCAGGTCCCATGGGGTGGGTTAAAATAGGGAGAAATAGGTAGGAAGAAATTAAAGCTGGGAAGCCCAGTCTGTATCTAGCTATTTATTCACAAATTTTGGATCTCTCTGGCTTTGAGCTTCACTGCTTGCAGCAACTTGCAACTAATTCTCAGAGACTTGAAGGCACAGAAGAGGATTACTCGCTTGTGAAAATGCTGCCCTGACCTTCTATGGGCTCTTTGGGTGGGTGGATGGGTGGACAACAGTTATCAAGCTAAGGAAAGCTGAAGGGGCTTAGATCCAGCTCATATGAAAGACAGGGATAACTTTTTCACAAATGCTTGTAGCCTTAAATCTTAAAAAGCTTAAATTGTATGGTGGCATTTCAAGCTCTGTTAAATCTGAGCCTGGATTCCTGTCTCTAAGAACCAGGCTGCACAAAGGACCAAGCACTGAGAACTGCTGTAACTAAATGAGACAATTAGCACACTCCCCCCACACCACTCCCAGTTCCTATATTTTGGCAAAGAGAGCTTTCAGTTTTGCCAGGGTCTCCTTTGCATTTCCTGGGTTGGAGCTGCCCAAAAGATGCCGAGTTACCTACTTGCTTGTCCTCGTCCCAGCAGCTGAATGCCAACTGCCTGTGCCTGGCAGATCGCATTCCCTAGCCCTCTGTACCAAGCTGAGTGGGGATTGCTTAGTGACTTATCCCACTGCCTTCCTACATCTCCCTGATACGAGCGGGCAGAATTAAAAGATGAGGCCACTCCTGAAGTTGTAGTAAAAGGCTGCATCCTTTTCCCATGGACCCTGAGCTTTTTTTCTGCGTAAAAATGCTTTAGGCTGTGTAGCTGCCTGTTGTTTTGGTCCGTCTGTCCTACCTTTAAAGCTGTTTCATTACCTATATCTAACACCATCTATTCCCTGCAGAGAGATACATATCAGCAGGTGTTCCAAAGAGACATCTCTCATATAACATGATTTTAAGTCCCAAGAGGATGGGGCAGGGTGAAGTGAGTTTCATCGCATTTCCATCAAGCATTTCCTAAAGAATGCTTGCCAGTGAGACTAAGACATGCAATGGGATTTCAGTAGTCCATGCGCTTCATGTATTAATTTTTAAGAATACGATAAGGATAAAATGAAACCGACCCTCATTTAGGGCCAGCTGCTTTGCTGAGAGCCTTCTGCATGTTTTCTTTTTGATGAGATGATCCTCTGATTCCTGACTTTCCAGTGTCTCTTTTGACTCCATGGGCTAGATTCTGATCTTAATTACATTCTTTCAAATCAGGGGTGACTCCACTGACTTTAATTACTTCTGGTTTATTCTAGTGCAATTGAGCTCAGAATTTGACTTTCACAGAAACATAGTAAGTGTTGTAATTAGAATATACCAGTGTTTTGACAACTGTTCATGGAACAGCTCTGTTTCGTCAGCCTCTGCCGAAAGGGAAATGCAATGTGATAATGGGCATTGGGAATAGGATGGGGCACCTCTGACAGCCATGCCAATAAGAATCTCTCTGAGAGGCCGCAACACAAATAGGTGAGAAATTCTGTAAACCAGCATCTCCCAGGGTTTTCCTCAACCTCTTAGAAAAGCTCTGAGTAAACTGTGGGCAGGTGTGGGTTTTTTTAGGGTTTTGTTCTTTTTTTTTTAGAAAGAGGTGGAACGAGACAAAAAATATCTTCATAGATCTTTCTTCTGAATCATTGTGAAAATTAGTGTTGGAAACCAAGGAGATAAAATATACCTAGTCATTTAAAAGAATTCTCTTGCTTAGTAATTTCTCTGGGCCAGGATTCTCAGGTAGTCTAAATATGTAAAGCTCTCTTGAGATAGGGTGATCTGCAAACTCTGAGGATCAGACCCTTCATTTTTATAGTCCATTCCAGCATGTGAAAAATAAAAATTAACAAAATCTTTCCATGGGAAACAGTAAGTTTCTGGTACAGCCTGTAGCATTTTCTCAGATTCATGAGAAATTTTCTCTTGGCTTTGCAATGAATTACTGATGTCTATTTTACACTCATCTATCTCATGTTTAGTCAATTAGAAAGCAGAGTGGTCATATATTGAAAATTATTCACAACTTTCTTCATGAATAATGGCAACAAGCTCATTCCACTATGATTTCTGAGGTCATTTAGTGCAAGCTGGTGACCAGTGATTTATTCATTAAAATATTCATATATCTCAAAAAGTTTCATGAATGTTAACATGCATAATTAACAGAAATTGTGTTATTTGTTATCATTACTCATTATTTTCCGGTTCAAAAAGGCATCAGTCATCCAGTTACAGAACATTCGAATCTAACGATTGCAACATTGGATCAGGCAGGTGTTTTGGCTTGTCCAATATCATGTCTCTATCCATGTCCCTTACCACCTGCTTCAGAGGCAGGTGCAGGGAATGCTGCCCTAGATAAATGCACTGCCCTCAAATAAAATGCTTTAATATCCACCAGCTTGTGTTTGCTCGCTGCCCGGAGACCATTTCCAAATGAAAACAGATACCCACCTTCCTCACCAAATGGAAACCTCTAGTGATTCTAGACAAACTGCAGATAGACTCCCTGGCCAGATAAGCAGCTAATCTGGTCTTGCCTCCCAGTAAATTCACTACCTTAGTGATAGCATGTAGCAGTGAGTTCAGTAGGTTAATTACATATTTTCTTGAGAAAATCACACTCCAAACAACCTTTGATCTATTTAAATCAGTTGCCTTTCAGTGTTATTGCTACCTTTCTGTTACATGATGGAAAAAGGCCAACAGGAGCACCCAGTTCATTGTATAGGTGCCATTCGTTTACTCAACCGTGAACCCTCCTGTTATTTTCTTCTCTCAGGCAGTCCCAGGGCTCCCAGTCACTTTGCATGTCTTAAAACCTACTAATTCTTCTATCTCCTTTTTTGGTGATGGATTCACCAATGTGGACACTGTTTTCCAGGTGAGGACTATTGGCTTGCACAATAACACTGTTTCCATTTTAACACCTTTTACTCCTTCTATGCACTAATGGAAATCTTGTTTTGTTTGTTGGGTTTGGGGGCTTTTTTGACTGCTGCTGTAATTGAGCAGAATTTGCAGCTGGGTTGTCTGCAGTGATGCTGTTTTCCTTTCTTGAGTGGGCTTAGAACCCAGGAAAGTTTCTAAGTATTTCACTCCACCAAGTTATACAAGGTATAGAATCTTGGACAACCCTACTTAATCTTTTACAGTGAAAAATGATCATTCATGTGTAGTTCCTGCTTTCTCTCGCTTAAACAGTTTTCAACTTGCAATAGTAAGCTACTTATTCTATGATGACTTGAATTCTTCAAAGAAAAATTGTCTAAGAATTTAAAAACATATATAAATACCTATATAGATACACTTACCTGGTTGTTTTTCTTGGTCTATTAGCTTGATATTTCAAAGAATATAAGAAGATGCGACATTTCTTTGAAAGAAACCGTGATTTTTCTTTTTTTTTGGCTCTCCTGTATATAATTCTAGTTCTTGTTAGTTTCAACCAATTTACTTGGAAGCAAAATAAGACTTTTCAGTATACAATACCTAAAATCAATCCAGTGCCCGTCCTAAAGATAGGTATGTTAGCTGCTACCCTCCAGTCCTTCTGCAGTGTATCTGACTTCAGTGACAGCTTGCATATTTTTGCTATCAGCACAGCCACTTCGTTTCCAAATGCTTTCCAAACCCTTGCATATATAACCATGAGGTCCTTGTGACATGCTGCTATTTAGTTTATCAGTTTGTTCCAGTGTTTCCCCTTTCAACATTTCATATTCTGACAGCTCATGTCCTTTCTTGTCTTGAAAAAAATAGGTCTGGTGTGGACATTGGCACTGCATCAGTTGTGGGGAAGGTTTACCCAAATGAATCATTCAGAACCTCTGCAAAGTTCTTTTGCTCATTAATTATTCCCATTGCCCCCTGGGTGTGCAGCAGATCCCATCAGTTCCCTCCTAAACTCAGTGAATTTAAGACCTTTCAGAAATGTCCTGCAGTTCCCACCCCCGCCCCCCACCCTCCCCAAAGCTCTTGTCAGTTAACACATCCTTGGCCCGCTTCCTTTACAGCTGACATTTTGTTTGTGTTTTATTATAATTTCCCTGCCTTAGCTAGGGGCTTCACCAGAGCCGAAGTGTCATTTCCTGAAAGCTGGTTGCTTGGCTCAAACAACCTCTTGGACCTTAACATTTCACAATACCATTTTTTTTTCCTATCTTGCCTTTCAGTTTGCTTTCTGCATGACTTCACTGAAGCAGAAACTGTCTGTTCATATACCTCTTGTTTTGAATCTATGGATTTTTATGTTCTTCTTCCATTCTTTTGGTTTTTTTTTCTATTCTCTTTCTACCTCCAGTACTTTTTAAGCAGTTCACTAATTATTATTGGTTTTAACCTCATGCTCTTAATGCAGTAATAAGTTCATTTCTATTCAGTGGCTTGATTGTATCAGTTGCTGAGCTACTTAAGACTAAGTTAAGAACACATACTGCTATGTTCTCCAGTTATTCTAGAAGTCACTTAGAAACTGTTTTTTTTTACTCCATTTGTACCAGTTGACCTATCAATGTACAGGTGGGTGAAGTCACCCATGATGGCTGTGTTATTAGGCTTAGTTGCCTCTTTGATCTCTCTCCCTATAACCCATTCAATATCCCAGTCATTTCCTGGACTAAGCATGCTAGTGGTTTGTGGAAGCATCAGGATTTAATTAAAGAAGAATATATTTATGCTTAGCACACTGGACCCAGACCAGGGAGATCACGGGTAGCTGCTGACTGTGTCACCAGCCTCCTGCGTGACCTCTGAGAAGTTCCTATGGCCTGACACAAACCCTGCTGAGGTCAGAGACAAACTCTGGTTACCTTTGGGTCGGCTTTGGCTCAGCTTCCTGAGGTGGGGAGAGTAACCCTTCCTGGTCTCAGGACAGTGTTGTGAGGATTCACTCGCTGCAGTTTGTCAGGTATTGAGGTTCAGCTGTGGTCCTGCCACATGAAAACAGGAGCAGACAGTCGCTGTCCACAGGGGTTTTTCTTGCACTGGGGTGTTGTAAAGTTGAGCCTTTTGGAGCCAGTTATGAGGGAAGTTTTTCTTTGGAACAGAGAATAATCTGGTCTTATTTGAAAAAGAAAATGAGAGAAATAAATTGAAGGCAATGTTTAAGGACTAGGTCTAGGTCTGGGGTTTACTCAGTTCTGTGTGTTTTCAGCTTAGTCAGTGTCCAGTAGGGGTAAAATTGCCAAAGTAGGGTTTGCAATGCCATAACCTTGCTCAGATCATACACCGCATCAGAGTTGTTCACAAAAATTATAAGGACTTGCTGGTCTTCCTGCTCCCCTGTTCTCCAACACTCATTTCTGATGTAAAACAGAGTTAGTGGATGCTGAGGGCATGACACATGGATGCAGCAATGTCCATGTGTGGATAGAGAGGGCACACTTTCCTCCTTCACCATTACCTGGGGTCCTTGAGGAACTGCATTATCCTTACTATGGTAGATTAAGTGTAGTGCTTCACACTTCATTTGATACCAAGGTTGTCCTTGAGACTTACTTTCTTATGTGTCCAGCAGCATTCTCCCATGGTGGCAAATTCAGTTTACTCCATTTTATACATAATATTGCATGACGTGGAATTATTATATGGGTGGAAAATGAAGGCAGATGAGGGCTGGCGGCAGGAACCTTGGGGAGAGGCTTGGTATGAAACAAGCGTATGAACAATTTGCTCCTCCCTGAGCTTTATAACTGTTGCTCAGCATGGATGTTCGGGGAATACTGGCTTTTAGGGGAAGGGGACTAAGCCAGGGAACCGTCTTCTCTGCTGTTGCTTTTCCATGCTTAGGCTAAGCTGCAAAGTGATCTTCTGATCCGTTACTGGCATCTTTCACCCACACTAATTTCACTTTTCTAGCAGTGTATTCTCAGCTGATGAAAGCTCTCAGAACATGAGTGACATGAAAGGAGAGGCCATCACCAAACAAAAAGTGCTATATTTAACCTGTCAGTGTCATGCCTTCTCAGGTCTGACCTTGAGCCCTAGCAGTGAGGATATAAGTGGGGCACCTTGGTTGTAAAGTTTCTTCCTTTAGCCAAACATGGCAGGCTCTTAAGTACAAGGAAAAGCAAGGAAGAAGGAAGGCAGTACAAGTTACTCTTCTGCTTTTGACATTTGTTATAGCCAGCACACTTAACTGCCACTAGAAGGAAAGAATACATGAAGGGCTCACTGTTAAATTCTCATTAAAAATGTCTGTTTGATGTCTGCAAGTCATTTTCACAATCTTATCCACTGGGAGTGAATGCAGGGATCTTTACTGAAAGGTTTTGACATCAGAAGCAGTTCCCTGCAAGGAATATCCTACTGTTATTATTAATTTTGCAATGTGATTCAGTAAAGGGAAAAAACCCCAAAAGTATACAATTAGAAAGAAAGAAGGAAGGAAAAAGGAAGAAGATGGAGAAAACCATTTGGTCTGTTTCATTTGTAGAAAGCTTGTAACTCTCTCTTCCTTTCTTTAGCAAAGAGTGAGACTGTGTTTCTCCTGCTTTGAAGCACAGGGGGATGCAAAATATCTGTCTTCAAAAACCCCAGATAACTCAAGTATTAACATTCTTTCCAATGACAAATTTGACAACTAATATTCCACATTGTCTTTAATGCCTCTTAAAAATCAAAGTGTGGTTTGGAAATGACACATAACTAAAAAGATGAGGAGAAATTTTCTTTTTACTGCTTTTGGACAATAGTGATAAGGGCTGAATTCCTGGTTTCACACAGGTTGCTGATGTGACCTCAGACAAACTCAGCAACCTCCTTTACCTCAGCTTCTAGCATGGCAACTGTATAAAATAGAATTTGCACTCTCACATGCTTTGTCTGCCCTTCCTCCTCTTTAAAGTGTTTGGCAGAACTACTGTAACAGTCTGCACAGAGGAACCTTACCTAAATTTGGGCATCCACAGAAAAAAATGAATGATACAGTATCTTTCAAATATACAGTTGCTTTTTATTTCACATGAAACCTGGCTTATAGCATGGACCTGATCCTTCTCTTCTTTAGAGAGTAAGAGCCTTTCCGTTCACCCCTGGGGGTTTCTGGTAGATGCAGCTACACATGGGATATGTCTCAGCAGTCTCTATCTGGAGTGGGTCCATGACAGATCTCCTTAAACCCTGAGAGCAGCTCTGCCCATGCTAGTGCTTGCAAGGGTGCAGAGGAACTGGGAAAGGTACACAGGAAGGTGACATAGATGGGGAAAATTACCTGCTTTCCAGAGAGGAGACATTCAATAGACCAGGACTCATCATCCCAGACATGATATGACTTATGAGGAATACATGTAAGTCTAAGCAACCTTGGAGAGAGGGAGAAGGTGAACAGGTGGCTATTTCATTTTTTTTCACAGCATCAGACCCAGAGCACGCAGGTGGATATTAACAGGCATAAATTTAAAAAATTGCTACGTGGTTGAGCTCTAGCACTTACTTCCCTATGAAGATTTGCTGATTCCAAAGTTATAAATGAATAAAAAATGATTAAACTAGACAGATTATTGCAAATAAAGCACTACCAAAATCTTCGTGATTCAAATAAAGTCACAGGGTCAGGGCCACACCATCAATTGCTTCAACCTAAGAAATGTATGCTGGAGTGGTGTCACTCTATGCCCATTCCCTTTGCTTGCTCTTTGCTACGGGCCACTTTTGCGAGAGAGCCGTGGACGGGCAGGCTTAGGGAGAGCTGCTCTTGCACTCAGAGCCTCACCTGGAGTTATCAGGATAGCCGTCTTCTTTGGACAATGCTTAACCTGTTTTATTTTTGCTGCTCACCAGAAATTTGCTGTCCTTCGTGGCTAGGTGCTTACTGAAACTACCACAAGACACTTTGGAAAGCTGTTTAATTAATCCCTGACTCACATGAAGGTCCTCCTACAAATAAATTCAAACCTTCTTTGTCTTATTTGTTCATTGTAACAGTTGGAGAATTATACACGTGGTTTCCAGGCAGATCTTGATGCCACAGCGTGTGCTTTCCTGCCCCACTGTAACTCTGATATAACAGCCTGAGATAACCTCTTGCAGACACATTTCTCCTTCAGCTTAATGCCTTTGTGTTCCCTTTATAGGTGTTCCCTTTACAGCGCAACAGTGAGTTGAGAAAGGGAAAATGTGGTCACAGCTCTGCCTTTAGTCTCTCTTCTCATTCAGTCTTCTGCTTCCAACAAGTAAACTGGAACAAACAGCCTATATACGCCAAAAATGAGGAAGGATGTGACAAGCATTGAGAGACCTTTGCATCCCGGTAAATCAGACAGGAGAAAGTCTCCCTCGGCAGTTGCGCATACACAATTTCTTACTTCATTAGAGCAGACCCACTCCTCCCAAATGCCAAAAGAGATGATTCCTTCTTCTTGATTTTCACTTGAAAGCTCCAAAATCACAGCCTTCTCACAGCTCTGTATCATTTTGTGTGCTGTATCAGGATTTAGACAATAGCCTTTTAACTAGTGAGTCCTAGGAAAAAAAAACAGCTTTACAGGATAGAAAACTAAAGCTGAACTTATGATGAAGAAGATACTTCCTGAAGATGATCTCTGCTTTGCTGATGTCTTTTTATGTCTGTAAGTGGTTGGACATGGGTTCATTGGAAAGCTCTCTAGGTCAGAGTTTTCCTGTTATGACCATGGTCCTGTGGGAATCACAACATTATTCTTTCACCTATGCAGGAGTGTGCTGTACTGCAATTACCTGCCAATTTAAAGGCATGAACTTAAAGGTGAGTTGAAAAGCTTTGAAATGAGCAGAGCCCAAGCTTTCTGTTTATTAAGAAACCCACACAACAGCAGTGTTAAAATTACATTTCCAAGCTCATAATAGCTGAGGCCCCCACATTTTCTACTGAATAACTGTAAAAATGATTTCTGAGTGCTTTGCTTGTTTAAAAATCAAGCTGTTAGTGTGTGTTCTTGACTATGGCTTTAGAAATCCAAGCTTAGGTACAATATTTTTAACTCTAAGCCAAAATCTTTGACAAACAAAGCAAAATAAATCTCAAGGAAAATGTGGGTTTGGTTCCATTCTGTCTGGAACCCAATTTCTTTCTTTGCTACCCACAAAGCTGTAAAAAGCTGCAGCTCTGTTTGGGCTACACTTCAAAGCTTTTTTATATACATATAGATGACTGCAAAATACCAAACGCAAATGACAGCCAGGCCCATACCACACAAATTAGCAATGCATTTTGTTCTGGAGGCAGTATTTGTGGGTTTTAGAAACCAGTGAGCAACGTTGCAGGTAGATGATATAATATTACGGCAGGCCCCAGTGAGTTGCAGTTTTTCTCCTGATAAATATTTCCATGGCATTCTCCAAGTTATTCTGAAAAAAAGAACAAGGAAAAGAAGCTAAGTCTGGGGACGCATATCCTTGCTTTGCCAGGGTTGGCTAGGGAAAACCCTGTTCCCAGCTGTTTGATGGTTTAGCACTGTCTTTCGCCTGCAAGTTATCAGGTCCCATGATCTATCTCCAGATTTGATTTTTTTACTTTTCCTAACCCATTTCAGTCATTTGGTGATTTCTTCAATATATCTGGTGATACATAGGTAAATCAAATTAACAACATAACCCAATACATGGTATATTTTATAAATGTTAGTGTAACAGAAATTCCCTCCCACTATGGCTGGTTTGCACAAGCAATGTTGAGACAGGTTCATATGCATGAAGATTTATCAGTGGAGTCCGTAGCTGATGGCCTATGTTGTCTCTAACTGTGAAAAACTGGGGGAAAATATAAGCTAGGTAAAAATAAAACAAAGAGGACAGATGGAAGGGAAAGCTCTCCTTGTGGTACTCATCTGGGAAGAGAAGCAACCTCGGTTTACAGACCTCTCCTGAACATTCCCTGCTGTGCAGCAGCTGGTTCCCCCCATAATACTCTTCCCACATTAACTATATAGGTTCCGCCAGGACATGCTCAAACTCTCAGGGCAGGGGCTGCATGGCCAGTGGCTTGTGTGCATATGAACGTTATTGTGTCTTTTGCATAAACCAAAAGCTATAACCAAAATGTAGCGAAAGTGGGGAAAAAAGGCTGATTCTTCTGCTGGTGGCAATCACTGCTCATAAGGACCCACCACAGCAAGACTATTGGGGTGTGCAGGTGCAAGGCTATAGGGATAGCAGCATGAGAATAACAGCACAGGAACAGTGAGGGGAAAATACTGCCCCAGGGGCTCTGAAAACATTGCCCCAGCAGCCTGGATGGGAGGGTACAGAGCTGTGAGGGAAAGGCAGGCTGCAAAGTTGCTGAGAGAAGGCCCTTAGCCAACACAAACCAGCAACAAGCAGTATTATACTAGTATGGGGAGACGTGACAAAGTGACATAGTGGCACCCTAGATATCCAACGTGCCGCTGTTCAGGGAGAGGAGTTGGCTCTGGCTGCTTTGGACAAAGCGTGCAGTTTCTGAAGATTTGCTCTTGCTGGAGGCTGTTTGAATCACCTTTCCTTGTGTGAGCTGGGCCACAGGCTGGCTGGCCACTTCTTCCCATCTCAAAGAGGCCTTCCTGCTGCTGGCCTGAATGAGAACCAACCCCTTCCTCTCCACATCCCCTTTTCCCCCACCCCGATGTTGAAGTAACAGCTGAAACACCAAGTTTCCCCGCTGCAGGTCAGCAGACAAGAGCAGCTGAGGACATGTTGATTCTGTGCTAAGGATGATAGCATAACAAATACCTACAGCACAACTGCAATGGAGGAATGCATCCCCTGCATTTCATTTTCTGATACGCTTCAGATGCTATGTTCAGTTCGACTCAACTGGGAGGAGCAGAGGTCCTTGAACATCTTAGCAGGTGATAAACTCTCTGTTTAACTTTTATTCCAGCTTGGGCAGATGGAAAAAAGAAAAAGGTCTTCAGCCCTGAGCTTGTTTCTTAACCCTCTGGCAGTGTTGTTAATGCAACGCAACAATGAGAACAAGGAGAAAAACCCAGGAGTGCTCTCCTATTTGGTTCGGGTTTGGGGTTTTTTTTGGTTTATTTATTTATTTGTTTCACAAGAAGAGCTCTGTACCAAGATTTCATTTGTTGCATCTTATTGCTTCATAAACCAAGGAGGAAAACTAAAAGCACAACAGCCAGAAAGGAAGAATTTTTTTTACAGCTGAGCACGTAGACAGAGAAGAGATAATAACTAAACAAGGAAGAATCATTTACTTATTTTGAAGGTCTATTAAGATGTCTTTGATAGGGATCACACCAATTTCTTTCTTTATTTACCCCCTCTCTTCAGCCTACTCTGCTCTGCCGTGAAGCCAGTTCCTGCACTGCAGCATTAAGAAGTAATTATTACCCTTTACTGTGTAATGATTAGCTATTGCACAGGCCACGTAGAAGACTTCTGCAGTCGTCATGCCAACTCTCTCTTCTATCCTGATTTAACCCACTCTACTCCGCTGCAAGGATCAGCCATGGATGGGGGGGGATTCAAGCTGGGCACATCCCATTCTGATTTCACTGCATCCTGGACACTAAAAGAGCACACAGTCTAACCTAGCATGTACAGGCACAGGGATTTTAAAGACTGTTATCTCTTGCTCAGCCCGAGCTTCCCTGCCATGATCTGAGAGGATTAATATGTATCCTGAGTGCCAGACCTCTTGCTGCTCTACAGTGAACCCCTCTGGGTGCTTAAAGTGCAGCCTCAGAAGGAGCAGCTCCTCAGAAGGAGCCTAATCCAGTCCTTGTCAGCTGGCAGCACGTTTCCTCTGATACCAGGGCTTGGCAAGCTGGGGTGTGATGGGTGTTTAGGAGAGAAGCATGAAAGGAGGGGGAGAGGTGCTAAAACAAGACAGCATCTCTCAGAGAACCCAGATGCACTTACTTGCTCCGGCAGGAACCAAGGTGTCTTTCCAGTTACCTCTCAGTGCTGCTGCTGCTGGGATCTTAACCTGGCTGTTAGTCCTTTGGGGGGAGAATTGCTTAGCTAGAAAGTGAGAACATCACTCCCTTTGCTTTAAAGTGGTGGGTACGTGCCAGTGGGGAGACGGGAGAAGGGCTGCACGTTGTCATGGTCCTTGAACTCCAATGTGAATTGGACAGAGAGGAAAATGAGAGCTGGTCTGTGCTTAGGCAAGCATTCTCCAAGCAAATTTGCAAAATAATGACATAACTGCGTTCCTATAGGAAATTATGTACATGCCATCCCAGCTTTGGGTTCAGCCCTGCAGTCCTGCATGCTGAAGGGTGCAGGACCAGATCCTTTGTAGCTAGCTGGGTTCATGGGATTTGATACAATACCTACATTTAATGCATTTTTTTTCTTTTGCTGTTTGCTGAAATTACTGCCTACAGCCCCTCAAGGGTAAAATAAAAAAAAAAAAACCCTCCACATTCTCCACAACAGATCAGATCATGTGGTGCAGTTGCTCTTACTGTTATTTATACATAGATTATTACGCTATCTGCCACACAGCAAGGAATGAAAGGCCTAATTGGAGAAATAATCTGAAAATTAAATAATTCTTTTCTTGATGCTTGTTCAAAGAATAGATCTTGCCAGTGATGCTCCACATTTACTTTTTTTTTTTTAAATAATCTATCAATTCTGTAATTGAACATGTAACTGAAGGGAGCAAGCTTCTTTCTGAAAACAAGTGAAAGATTTATTATTTTATGGAAAGCAACATTCTGGTAACCAGAGCTGATGGGGAAAGGAGAGAGGAAAGTTTCTCTTTTCGGTCTACATCTAGTAGGCTGAAAACAGAGGACTCTCCCATTCAGTTTCTTTCTTACTACTCTCTCTTCCATACACCCCTCCCTTCCACCATGCACTTCTCATCACTCTTTGAAAAGATACAGCCCAGACAGTCATCAAATGACATCATCTTCTGTTTGAATCTTTGAGTCAATGGGCTACATGATCACCTAAAAAGCCCCAGTCACACATAGAGTTACTGTTTTGCTTGGTATCGTACATTCGCTGTAGGAGACCACCACTGTTCCAGTTTGCAATCTGTCTCTGCTGTAGGGGTTGGTTGTCTGGTGGTTATCTCTCATCTCTCAGTGTAAGGAAGAGAGGCCAGGACACAAAAAAGTTGTCAAGCTATAGGTAAAGAGTAGATGTGGGATAATCCCATACAATTCCTGCCACCCTCCCCACTCAGCCTTCCTCATGGGGTCATTATAAGCTTGTGCCATCTTCTGGGGTAATGATGAAGAAATTTGTTTGCAAGCAAGTCATCTGA
This sequence comes from Egretta garzetta, assembly GCF_000687185.1. NCBI lineage: Eukaryota > Metazoa > Chordata > Aves > Pelecaniformes > Ardeidae > Egretta > Egretta garzetta. The sequence goes on along the minus strand of NW_009258299.1, from coordinate 534,768 downwards.
TCAGGCTGGTGTGCTGGAGCATAATGCCAACACAAATGGCTCTTATAGGGACATAATTGGTAGGCTTCTATACAGGAAAATGGCTGTAAATTATTGATTGCCATTAACTTAAAAGACGTGAGAAAATTTTTGGCTTTCCAATAGCCTCAAAGACAGTTGTGTGAGGATGGGCTTTTCTGAGAACAGACATTCCTTCAGTCCTGAGTGACTGGTCACTGGTCTCATCAGACAGCTGATGCTCTCTTTTGCGTTCAGATGACTGAAAATATAATGACCTATGCTAAACAATCTGTTAATTGTCATTAATTTGTCCACTGGATATTTTCCCTCTATATTTTGAATTGTCCATCTGTGAGTGTGCTGGCTAAGCTTAGCAGCCTGATTAATAGTTTTGATGATCATCTCAAAGCCAAGAGATTCTTCAAAGTTTTTCATGTTCAGCATTGAGAATTTGGTATTTTTTGCATGTGAATGTTAGCTTAACTCACGTTACATAGTTTTCCACCTCTAATTTAATGGCCTGATATTTATAAGCAGAAGCTGAAGGTGCTCTAGATGGTGGGACAGGCAGATCAGCTGGCCAACAACTGTTCTTTTTTGCTCGAAGAAAGGCTCAAGAGCAGCATGACTGGGGGGACAGATACCAAACCAGAAAGATATTGGAGAAAAGACAAAACCAGAGGGGTGAGCTGTTCGACAGGGAGTGTATTTATTGTTCCTTTTCTCACATCAGGTAATTATTGCAAACCTCTGGTGGCTGACTTCATACTTCAGATTGTTCTTGATGATGGTTTGCAGCAGGATCTTTTGGCTCAATACCCTTGAACGTAATGCTGATATGTTATAGTTTAAGGCTAGATGGGGTATTCTTTTGCATCGTCCACTTGTCGTTTTAAAGGGAAAGATAAGTACCTTTAAAGAGGCATTAAGGCTAAGTGCAGGTCCGCGCTGTGGGTATCTTCAGGGCAACAGTGGGCAGTACTAGAAAATACCTTTGGAGATATTTTCATTGCTTACACCAGGACTTCCATCACTCAGGGTAGAAGTTGTGCTGCATCTCCTCCACCCTGGCAGTGGCACGGGGTTCAATCCACTCCAAAATTACAAACCTGGTTGCCTGTGTGTATCCCAAAGGGAAGCGTGTGATCCCAAGACATGTCTGGCTTCCCTGGGAAGTTAATTTCTGTCTCGTGGTTTCCTTCACTTCAGCATCTGGCTGCTCTATCATCCCCTTTCTTGAATGCTTTAGACCTGCAATGTAAGCAAAGGGATTCCAGTCTTATGCCATTTCTACCATTTTAGCACTGTCTTTTTTTATACCACCTGCTGTCTCTTCTGCTCACTGTAGGCCAGGTGCTGCTGCTCTTTTTCTTGCTTTGAGTAGTACATCACTGTTGAAGGTACATCCCAGAAATGTCTGCCATATCAACTGCTACATACTGTGATTGAAGGTCCCCAGGTCTGGCACAAAAGGACAGAATGAAATGGTATCCAGTCTGATCTTTCATGATCTCTCTCACCCACATTTCTTAGCATCTCTTCTCCCACACGTTCAACCTGTTCACACATGCTGAAAATACAAAGCGGCACATCTGAAAATGTTTTCAAGGGATATTTTACTTAGCGTCTTTTATGCTGTTAGGTGGCAGACTACAGGCAGTTACTGAACTAAGCAATGCAATGCATTTTTAAGAAACATTGGTCAATCACAGGGAAATAAACATCACCTCCAGGTATATTAATTATTATGCCTTCTATGATTAAAATTACTACTGGTATCAGTTCTTATGTGCTTGATTTTAGATTGATTGCCAGTGCAGAGCTCAAAGACGTATCCTTCCACTTAAGAAAAGACTACTGATGGATGAGCAAAGTGCATGATTTTCCCTTGAAGCATGAAATATAAATAATTACTGTATGTCAGCACATATAATTACTGTACTCTTGGGTAGGGGCATCAGTGATCTCTGCCTACGTGGAGATTCTTACATTTCAGAAATCGTTTAGACTCATAAAAGAACAACCAAAAAGAGCATGTGATGCGCACAGGGCACCAGGGACCTGTAAATAGACAGAGAAGTGTCTCAGCTAGCACGGTTAGAGAAATTCTGTTTAAGATGTCACTCCTAAAGAGTCTGTTCTTCATTTGGTGCACTTTGTTAGCAAAGCAGAGCTTATAAAAATAAATTTCTCTGCATCAGAGTAAACAAAGGCAGAAGGAAGAATAAATGGTTTCTGTCTAGTCTAATGTTGATGCCAAGGAGACCAGAATCCAGATGTCCCAACTCTGAATTCAGTGCCATGCTCTTATTATTGGACCTTCATTTAACATGGAGTTTTTAGATTATTTTTTTTCCTGGTATTTGTTCACGTGAGCCAGGACTGAAGGAAAAATATTATGTATGCTTACACAGCTAGACAGGCTAAAACGTCACCCATCAGAATTATTTAATCTCTGGTATTATTCTCTGTTTTTATTCACTCTCGTGTCAGTGCTGCCTCTCCCTCCACCTCAAATCCTTAACTCCTCCTGCCTCTGACAGGATGTACAATAGCCAGAACAGTGTAAGTCAAAGACTCGAATCAGGAAAATTAGAATAGATTGGAAGTGCTAGTTCCTCAAGAAGGAAAAGACAGAAACAAGACCACGGGAGATCAGAAGAGTGATTGCAGCTTCATTATGAGGGCCATTGTACCATCGGAACAGGTTATTGCCTGTCACAAGCTGTTTTTATTTTCCAGCTCCTGACTGGTGCAGAGCTTGATCTGAAATAAATGCCATCTATCCACTTGCTTTATAAATCTCCTCACTGTACTCACATTTAATGCTTACGGGTGTCCAAATTTTTCAAGTAAAATATAATTTTATACTTTTGGTATCTTTATTGTAAAAGAGCAGGAGAGAGGTTGAGGGCTACACAGGGGCTCTTACTGGTCCATGCTGAGGTGGGACTGAGAGGGAATGAACTCAGCCACATCAAAAGGCAAGACAAGCCATGGTGGGACTTCCATGCAGTGCACTCTCAATGTAAACTGTTTCCTTAATCTGTGTCAGGTTCAGACACTAACAACAAATCATATGAGTGGTCAAAGTACTCCAGTACTGTATTTTTAAAGATACCTTTCATCAATTTACTTAGCCGTTAAAAAACAGAACAAAACAACTTCTTCCCAGCAATTCCATAATATACATTTTTTGATAACAGAAGGGTTTCAACAGCACGTCCTTCAGAGTTTCAGATTTCAAGACACCAGTAAAAACTACCTGGAGCAGAAAGACAAAATAAAGATGGTCGCTGCCTGAATGATGGCTCTTTCTCTGCTAAGAACCTTCATTGAGAGCAGATCTCCATGCTGCTTTTTGCTTTGGGGAAAAAAAAAAATCTCTTTAGGATAAAGATTTTTTAATTTGAAAACCTGTGTGTAAAGCAATAACTGATCTTTATATTAGCAACAGCTATAATTGTTAGACCTGCTGCGTACACAGCCGGCGCATATACCTGTGCATATTATTTAGAAGTGGCATTTGGTGGTAAATGTAGCAACATTTGCAGTATAGCTCACAAATTAGTGTGGAGGCTCGTTCTCCCTATGCTCTCTTTAAATAGTAAAGTGCTTCGGGTTATACGTTTTGAGTAGCTGCAGTCTTTAAAGCAGCCTCAGTGTCCTTAGCCTCAGGTAGAGTGGGTGTTTTTCTCCCGTTGGCAGAGTTCTGAAACTGTCGCTCTCACAAGCCGTCCCTCGGATGTAGGCAGGAGATCTGCATGAGTAACAGTGGTTTGTGTAAGTGAGGACTGTGGGATTGGACTCCTAAACCGGGAATGAAGAGCGCTCTTTGCGTGAACAGCGACTGTCTCCAAACAGCGAGGGGGTGATCCAGCTCTGATTTCCCGCCTGTGTGTTGTAACTCTGCGGAGGAAGGCTGCTAATGACATGGCACAGGAATTATTATTTTTAGAAAATGCAGAATGCAAGTGTACATGTAGAAGCATGAGAAAATCTGTTAGTATTCAGTATCGGCTCACTGTAAAAGCTGGTAACGAACCGACTGGTTAGGTTAGTTATGCATCGGTGTCACCGCACTTCGCTGCTGAAGTTTTCTCCCTTGGCCCCATTAATCATAAGGGTTTTAGTACATAGCTAGTCTTGGAAGACAAAATGTTCACTCCTTGGTTTACAATAGGTTGTTTGAGACCAAAATGTTCTTATTTTGGTACTTTAATGAAGTGTTACAGTGTTGCTTTAAGTTAACATGTCATCGACTGGGTAACAGTCCTGAATGGACCAGTCTAAGTTGAAAGCTCATGGCAACAACGCGAGTCAAAAAAATTCATTGGGTTTCTTTCATGTACCTGTTTCTCTCCTGAGCTGTGTTTTCACTCTCTACAGGGAATTGAAGAGTAAGATTTCAGCTATGCTTACCTCTACTGAATGCCCAGATTTAGGACTACGTATTACTATTTTAGTTAATTTTTTGTCCCTCTCTCTTTATACCCCCAATTAATTTGTAAGACTCTGAGCTAACACCAAGGAGCTTCCCATTTCAGACTCAATCTTTTTTTAAACAGTCTGCCTCTTTAATTTTCAGTCATTATAATATTTCTTTATGCATTAAACTTCCTTATTAGTATATGTATTATAGAATTACTGCTGTCGCTAATGGAAGAAAGTATTTTAGAGCAGACAGGCTTTATTTCTTTTCAGATATAGTAATTTCCTATGCATAGGCACTAGAAAACATGTAATAGGAGAGGAAGATAAAAAATAAACAGCTAAAACTACCAATAACTGCCATTTATTTGTATTAAAAAACAATGAATGCAAAAAAATATAGAAACTCGAGAAAGTTATTATTTTAATATACTTACTAAAGACTTCTCTGTAAAATATTTGATTTTCTGTTAGCTAAAAATGCTAGTAGAAAATATCTTCCTGGTTTAAAAAAAGAAAAATGCTAGATTTCTTCATTAGAAATCCAAAACAATGCCTTTTCTCAGGTTTTGGCCAGCTCATTGAACTGTTTGCTTTTAATTTTTTTCATTTTAAAGACCTTGCTTATATTTTTTGCTTAATATTGTTTTGAGAGATGACAGGGCGAGCTCAGCAGTGTGCAAGGTATATGCGGAGAAACCAAATACAGTGCCAGAGCAAATTATTGGAGGCTAAGAAGAAAAGAATAAGAACATCTATGCCTCAGGAAATAATGGTAATTTTATAAAGATATATTTGTTACTATTGTGATATAGCCCATTAAATTATAAGGTTGTGAACCAAAAGCTTGGTATTTTTCTTCAATGAAATAGAGTATGTATTTTATTTGACTGGATCCATTTACATTTGGAATGCCTTGCAATTTTCTATAGAATAGGTAATTTTATCTATTTTTTTGTGAATAGGCTACTATGAGAATTTCTTAGAAGAGACTGCATCAATTTGCTACAAATACACTTTCTGAACCTGAAAAATGCTTTTGCATGTCTAACTTTGAGCAGAAATAATTTTTGTGCCTTCTATGGGACTGTCCATGTCTTTGGGCAAAGTGGGTATGTATGAGTTTGTAAGTAACCCGTGTTCTATCTTCTCCTGTTGAAAGTCCTGCAGGGTGTTTGCCTTTCCAACCATATCACCATAAAACATAAGTACGTGTGTAGGATGAAGTATTGTCATGGCTGTTTGTGATTGCCTAACTATATCAGGGCTTTAGCTACCAGGCAATCGTATTGCAGTTTTCTTCAAATTGTCACCCGGTTTCAGTTTCTTTCACCAGATGGAAACTTTGAGGAGGGGGGCACTGTTATGGGTTATTTTCTTCCTATAAGTTTTCCCTTTCTAGATAAGTACTAACATGTATAGAGACTTGCTGATATCCTCCTAAAGTTAAACAACGTGCTCAACCAATATTCTGCAATGGGGTTCCTGTGAGTGATGTATTTTGGACAGAGAGACTAGTGAACACAGGAGAAAACAGAGCAGTCTGATAAACCATCACTTGCACCAAGGCTGGTAGGAGCATGAGGGCAGGCAGGCGTTTGGCAGACTGTGGGACATGCCCACCTTGGTGCAAGCATGAAGGTACAAGGAGCACTTAAGTTGTGGAGGAATCTGACAGCACTGGGAAGTGACATTTTGATCCCATGGTTGGGGGGAAATGGGATAAAATAAAAGGAATTGCAGGCTTACACCAACACCAGCAGGTGCACATGCCTATACACCATAGAGCTGGAGAGAATAATGCTGAGACAAGACTTTTTTGGCTAGACAAAAGCCAAAACTACCCCACGGGGTGGGGAGGATAAAATTCCACTAATGATGTTGCTATTTTATGGTTTCTACTCTCTCACTGGCTCTGGAATAGCTGGGGAGGGAGCAAGATGGAAGGGAGAGAGCCTGAAACTATCAACTCTGCTTCTTCAGGAAATAACTCTTTCTCAAAATCTCTTTTCTGTTTGCAGATGAAAGAAAATCATTATAGGATCTGGAGGAGGTCATCCATATATATATATAAAAATATACCTCCACAAAAGTTATCTAGCTTACGATAGTTTTAAAACACGATTCCAAACCAATTAATTATACCTCTCCATTCTGAGCTAAAATGAGCAACTGACACCTTTCTTATTTTTATTGTATGCAAAAATGTACAGGAAAATAAACAAACCCTTCAAAATTCTTCCTGATATCTGGCCATAGAGAATGTAATTAAAAGATGAAGGAATGGGTTAAGAAGACAAAATTTGAGACAACCACTGTATCCCTCTCACAAAACAGAGGCAAACCAGTTGAGTGGGAAATGAATGATGTTAGCAAACTATATGCTCACGTTTTTAGATAAAGAGATTAGCAATGGAACCATCCCAGTGCTTTCAGCCAAAGTCTGATGTGCCTCTAAAACTCCGTTTATGTGTCAGTCATTCCTTCTTCAGCTGTCTTCCTCCCTACCCCATTTTTCTTTAAACTAGCCTACAATTTTGGCTGGTGTTCACAAGGAGGTTGTATATGTTACCTAATTTACTAGAGTTTGCCTCCTTTTTTTTTTTTCTTTTTAATTTCTTTCTTCTATTACATTTCTGTTTTATATTTCTTTTTTATCTTTCTTTTTAATTTTTCAGGAGCCTTTTTTTACACTTACACACAGGGATTTTTCCACCTTCTTCCTGCCTCTGCTTTTTTTTCCCACTTTTCAACCTCATATCTTATTCCCTATAGATGTGCATTCATATGTAGTGATTTTGCAGAGTGAATGAGATAGCACAATTCTGTTCTCTGATCCTTTGCAAGCTATGAGTGTCACAGAGGGAATCCTAAAACCCAGCGAAGTAGGTAGGACTAGGTTCACAAATCTGGGACTTGGTTTTTATTTTACTTTTAATGTATACTCTTCAAAGTAGAATACAAACTTAATTTTCATTTTCTGGCTCTCCTTTTTTTCTACCAGCATTGAGGGTTTCAGTATTTCAGCTCCTGTCATGCAGGGTGACCGAATCAGACCTATCCCAGGATTATTTATATCTTGGTTTCCAGCAAAGCTGTACCAGCTTTGTACATTATTCCATGCCCTTCCATCATACCCACAGGTAGATGCTGGGAAAGAGAGTCCAGCCCCAAACCCATTGACATTGCTAACCTCCACAGTGCTTGGAGCCGGCTCATCCCAGCATTTGTACAGCAGACGTCATGCTGCTGTGGCAGTTTCTGGCAGAGCACTTGCATTTGTATTTCTCTTAGAAATATCTGGATACAAGAAGAGGGCAAAAGCAATCTGTGTCTGTCACACTGTCAGCTAGCAGTAACAGCAATTATTTCAGGGGCATCAGATGCCAGATGAGCAACCTTTTCCTGCCTGCTCCCACCACCCTTACACCTGCAGAGAACAACCTACCCGCAGTGGCCACAATTACAATAATATAACGAACACTAAATTAGAGAGACTGGCAATTGTCAGGCCAGAGGGACTTCAAAAGCTCTTCTACATTAAGGACTTCATAATGAGCCCTGAAGAGCTCCAGTGGCTGGAACAGAAGTGGGAGCATACGTGTGTCTGCTCCACTCATGCCACATTACCGTCGCAGAGCTTTTGAGCCCAGGGTATTTCCAGGCTCTCTGCACTGCCCATATGCACCTGCTGCTGCTTCTGTGAGTGTCTCTGTTAGCCTGCTTAGATCAATGACCCGGCTGCTTAAAATGTGCCATGGCATAGCTGGCAGAGAGTGATTTCTCCCTGCTCACGGTCCCCCGGGGTGAACAGGAGCATCTTTGAGCTGTAGAGATGGGAGACAAATTCTTCTCAAAGCTGAGGCTGCTCTGGAAATAAAAGCAAACACACTTCTATTCTTTACATTTTTATCTATTGTAATCGTCATGTTCTCTACAGCAAAAGGTAATTTTTCTGTGTATTTATAAGCAGATTTAAAAACAAAACAAAGCTAAAAACTGCACAAAGAAACCCTAGCTCCTTATTCTTTCTTCTCCTTTTCTCTTCTCACTTTTATTTTGTGTATGTGCATGGCTTTTCTTCAAGTTTTACTGAAGAAGCTCCTGGAAGGATTAGGAGAAGTAAAAAGATTAATCTTAAAGCCCTGCTTGCTGTTCACTTAGTGGTGTTCTTCAGAAGGAGAATTTTCCTTGTTAATGCTAATGTTTGAATAAAAATCTTTTTGTCATCCATGGCTGCTTGCAGCTAGCATCCTTTTATCCAAGAACAGTGGGAACAAGTCTTCCAGTTTAGCCTGAAGCTATTTAGGAAGTAATTTGGTCTTTTGATTGGATAAGGAAAATAGTTCACAAGATAACTGGAGTCCATGGGCAATATAAACACCTACACAGATTTACAGAGAGCCCTCTACTGAGGACAATAGCTCTGTGGTATGTTGGGAAGTTACCTGGCAGCTGGTAAATGGTGCTTCTGTGTGACACGTTATCCTGCTGTTTATTAAAGCAAAAAGTCCAGAAAATGACTTAAAGCCTGGGATAGCAAAAAGCCCCACAAGAGCAAGGATAATCAAAATACCTTTAAAGAGTCTCTTGTTCCAGGATATTACCATGATGTTGCTTGCTGTCCATTACCTGCTTTCTGGCAGGATGCAAAAATATGTCATGGTACTGCTTAACTAACTCTGTGCAATGCAGTTCTTGTAGGAATTAAGATGACAGTGGCAGAAGCAATGAGCATCTGCTCTGCTTTTTTATGTTGGTACACACTGAGCTGGGTTTCATTCTGAATTTCTTGGTGATATCCTGTACTCTACCAGGCTATTCTACCCAGTTACCTCTGATACACATGGCAGCCTGTTCCAAAAATACCGTATTTCTTGGGAGCTTCAGCAGTCAGAGACAAAATCAGGTTTCCATCCATTAAACCGGGAAAAAGCAGTGCTTCTAAAACAATGTTTCAGCTGGTGGGAAGAACAATCACCATTTTTTTGAAAGCAAAAAGTAATAAACAATTCATCTTCCAGGTTTTTGTTCTGTTGTTGGTGGTTTTTTTCTTTTTGTCCTGCAACACATCACAGCCCTTTAATGTAATTTTGTTTTCTCCAATTTAATCAGTTTATCCTTTAACTATGACATTTCTCTGCCTGCCCGTCTTGTCCTTTTAGCTTTTAGCCAAAATTATTGCAAACTAGGAAAACCAAAAGAAAAACATACCAAACCACAGTTGGATTTCCAATTAAGTCTCCAACCAAGACCATCTCTAAATGAGAACATCCTGCTGGAGTTATTCTTGTTTTGAAAGAGCAACTTTCCTTAGATAAATGTCTAATTTTCTGTTTAGTTTAATCAATATCATTAAGGAGAAAAAAGATCATCGTACTTTACGTATCCATTTTTAATTTAATGCATTCTGTAGGAAACAGCATATGATTTTTACTGGGTAGGACTGCTGCCCCTTGGATCATTCCTTCTGCTTTAATAAGTGTTCTTTCTCTTTGCCACCTGTCATGAATGATGTGTAGCAGACTTATAGAAATTAGGAGCTTTCAGATACTGGCAAAGCAGCACACCTCCCTGAAAATTAACTTGGAGCTTGGAATCACAAGGCTGTGACACAAGAGAGTGATATGCGCTCTCTTACCTTCCTCTCACTCTAATTTCTTTCTGGTATCATGACTGTTTGCCCAATTAAACAAGCAAACAAGCAAACAAACATAAAAAGTAGCATAAGAAACAAAACTCCAAAGCCATTAATCAAAATCCTACTCTTAAAGCCCCTTGTTCTTCAGGCAAGATCAGGTCTTTCTAAAAAGATGGTATTGAATTCTTAATAGGTCAGGACCCTTATGAAAACCCTGGTTGTTCTGAGACCACCATTAAGTTCCTGTGAAAAATTGTCCTCTACATGTGACGACTGATGTCCTACCTAAAGCACAGTTATGAAACGCACTATTTCTATACAGCATCATGAAAAAGGACTACTTCTGCCAGGCCAAAGTTTGTGATAGTGTAGTGAATAGCACGCAGTTTGTTAAAATACCATGTGGCTGTCTCAAATCTGAAGTTCAGCCTTTTAGTGCACAAAATGACTTGTGCTGTGCTTGAGATTTTTCTGTACATAGATGGCTTGTTCTCTGGCATTAAGCAAATGAGTAGCACATTGAGGAATGAGCTGGCAAGGAGTTAAAAATCTTAATGTGAAAGATAATCTCTCCAGAAAATGCCAGGGACACCAGGGTGTTCCTTGTCCCACATGATCAAGATTAAACACCCCATGTTTCTCACAGCAGAAGCTAAACTCATCAAAGACGCAAGTTTTTGTAGTCGACCCCCAGGGGTTTTTTTGTTTACAATATGTAATGATACAGCCGGTAGGAGTTTTTTTCAAAGCACTGCCTGATCTAAGTCCCTAAAGGAAATGACCACCCTTGGGCTGGGGTAGGATTGTCTCTTAGGTGCAAACAAGTAGTCTCTTACTTTGCAAACAAGTTCCTCTAGTGGCTGAAGCCTCTGATTTTCCTGTAGATAACTATCAGGCTCGTAATATTTTAGAACACTGCCCTGTGCAAAACTCTTCAAGATCTGAATTCTCTTTTCTCCTTTTATGGATATATCTGACGAGCAATTGTTTCACAATGCTGATGTCTTTAATTACACATCCCAGTGTGGATTAAATTATTTCAGACCTCTCTTTTCTCTTGGTTTCTGTCACAGTGTTGCCAGATAGCTTCTTGGTTTTATAAAACAATTAAAGCAGTTGTAGTAAACCATTCATCATTTCAGTATTGGTTATAACTGCTTGATGGAAGAAGGCACGTAGCAGTATTTGGGGACAGGCAGTTTGCACAGTCAGTTGCTAAAATATTGGATAACATCAAAATCATGTCTGAAATGATGGATTGTGCTGTCCCTTAAAAGGGTTTTAGCTGCATGCTGGTCTTTATTTGTCTTCAGAAAAATGCTGGCCCTTAGAAGAATCATTTCATTTTTGACATACTGCAAAAACTGTATGACTCAGCAGACTGAAATGCCCTCTAGATACAATATCCATCAGCAACTATTCATTAGCTCAATAGTACACAGTATACAGTTCACATCAAATAAATTCTGCCTGGCTTTGCCCATTAGGTAGAAATTTCAGGTCACAAGCAGCTGTCATGGATGAAATCTTGTTTCCACAGAGATCAAAGTAGATCTCCTTTCACTTCTGGTCATCACGAAACTTCATCATATGCCTTTGTGGACAGGTAGTATTAGACAACTGTAAATTAAAACAAACCAGCAGAGCTCCTAAGAGATAAGGGATTTTTTTAATCTTGTGAGAAGGCTGTATCTTTATGAAACAAGTATCTGTCTTAATCAAGTTCTCCATAGAAATTAGTGGAAATTTTTTACTGGAGTTCACTCAGCCAAGGTTCCACCCTGGTAAAAATTTTAAACAAATACTTATCAATTCCTCTGACATGTCCTTTTGACTGGTAACTTTACATAGGCAGGAAAAGCCTTGACTCGGCAGAACTTTCATCTTATATGCCTAACTTCCATCCAGCAACTTTCACTTCTGAAATGATTATAAAAATTACTATCTAACCAGAGTTTTCATCTTGTCTATGCTGCATTCCCTCATGTTACTAGCAATAATTACAGGAAAGTCTTCAGTAGTATTTTAGGGAAGCCTATGAGGCTGATTTTCTGAGATTTGGGGTATCTCTTGCTTTCATAGCCTTCAGTTGGGACTGTTAGAGCTCAACACTTCCACAAGTCATGTTATATTCTCCATTATGTTTAGTCAGATGCTACTGGAAATGGTTTGCAATTTCATGTTATATATCACCTTAAGGGAGTAATAAAACATCACCAATTGATTGGACTTCAGTTAAACTGAAAACTTCCCACTGTATTGTATTCAGTACATTTCTGGGCAGAAACATGCCAGCTGGTTCAGAATATTTAGCAGACGTACATGTTATCAAAGGATAGGAAATATAATATGGTATCCCATTGCAATGCCAGGTAGAATTTTAAATATTGAAATTTAATTACCCAAGTCGTATTAGGGTAGCAGTTCTCTCCTTTAAAAGGTATCTCCTTTAATCCAGCTCATTATCATTTGGGAGAAAAGACTTCCGAGTCAAGCACAATTGCTGGTAATTAACTGCTGGTGATACCAGTGGTCTCTGGAGGCAGTTTTATCCTGCCCTTGTAATGTTAAAAGAGAAAGACCCCAAACCAGAACCATTTAAAGGAACAAGTGAGGAATAAAAGAAAATCTACTTTGAGGAATGTCTTTCACATAACTTCAGATCAGTCACTGAAAGACTTTGCAATAAGATACAGCTGAGACCTAGGATTTTGCAGACGATAATATTTTGCAGCATTGTAACAGTAAATCTGAAGTCTTTACTCCAAACCAAAAACCACTAACAGAATTCATGGGCTTTGGAAGGAATAGACTCCCTTAAAACTCCTCTTTGCCTTCTGAGGAGAGAGGAAATCACAGAGACTAGGTTATCTCTTGAGATCTGCAAAAGAGCTTTGTCCTCTTCTCCATAGCAGAAAATTCTGCTTAATATTGGAGTTGGACAGTGATCAGTCAGCCAGCAGTTACTATGTATAATTAGGCAGAAAAAAAATCTAAATATTTTCTATATCCCATTCCCAAGAAAGAACATTTCAAGCTTTTTATTGGCACATTTATCAGCCTGCTCTGTTGTTGACAGTCAGGAAGTTCTTAAGAAACTTTGTCAGGTGGTGTACTGGAATTTACTGTTATAGTGATAATATCATAAGGGAGAGTAACTGAATGCAACATCAATTACCTTTCCACAGTACTATGGTATCTTGCTGTCAGTCATCACTGCAGCATATTTGAAGTATAGGTTTACAGTCCTACAAGAGCAGTGAAGGAGGCAGGAGAGGTAAGCGAAAATGAAAAGAGCATTGGAAGGGGGGACTACAAATTTAATTTTAATCTGCCTTTCACCTTCCCTAGTATCTTATGGCAGCTCCCTATCCCCATTCTTTAAAGACTTTCTCATGCCAGCTGCTTTAACAAAACTTTGTTCAGATTCATGCTTGTTGGAAATGAAACAGAGAACAATAAATCTACAGTGCCGTTATACAGTAAAGTGATCAAAGGGCTTCTGATGCCTTGTAGGAAACTTTCAGAAACACACAGTCTTGTAATGTAGTTGATGTATCAGATACTGTGTCTTTTCTTTATTTTTTCCTTGAAGTTAGATTCTGCCATATTTTTTTCAGTCTGAGAAGAGCTATTCCTTCCAACAGACTCTCATGTTTCAGTGGGTTTACTCAGCAGCAGCCTATATATTCCAATTGGGCTACTTGAAGAATAATGTCTTAGTAAGCAGGAATCCCATACGTTTCTGTACAGCAACTCAGGAAGTAATGTTCCGTTTGCTATATAAACTGAGTATATGTCATCAACATAATTTGAATTACTGTGCATAAGTTTGCTTGAAATGACTATTGGCAAGTGCATGAAAGCAAGGAATGAGAGTTCATTTGTTCTTTCTGCTTATATTTATTATTTGCCCCTGCCGTGACATCACAAGCATCTCTGCTGCAACTGAAGTTAATGGCATAAACAGCCTTGTAATTTCAAATGAAGAGTAAGCAGCAAGAACAGATACACATCCCTAAAAACCCTCAGCTTTAGCTCATGTATTTCACCCCTGGGCAAATATTCGTTGTGATACATTGCAGAAGAAAATAAATACCAAACACATCCATTGTAGAAACCAGAAATTTCTTCAAATCAAATACTTTAAAGACACCCATGTGAGGCTTCTTGATAGGGATGCACTGCAAGATGCAGCAATAATTTCTTTGCCTTCAGAAGTACTTCTTTGATACAGTGTTGTTTTCAACACTGAATTGTCACTGGCATCTCTTTATGTATTTCTAGAGATATGTATCATATATATCAATACTAAATGTCAGATCCTGCTTTGTTGTAATGATAATGTAACATCATTTTCTACAGTTCTAGACAAAAAGAGGATTAAAGAGTAACTTTTGTTATGCTGTCGAACAGGAGCCTAAATGGGTGAAAGATTTCTTCTTAAGCTTTTCCTGAGTTATCCAGGCTTTTACAGAATGATCTGGCTGTGTGTGCTTCTTCCCTGTGACAGGTTGGTGGGGCATACATGAGGAGTCTTGTCTCTACATCTTCTCTACCCGCCAGGAAATGCTGTCATATGTTGTCATTATAGATCAGTAGTGAATAATTACTGCTTTCTTCCCTGCAAAAAGAAAAAAAAAGGATGAATCAGGTCATAAAAAAATGAATGGCCAACCTACCTGCCCACTTACAGGTATCAGGGTTTTCCTAGTGCCTGCTTTTCCATGTGTAGTTGACTTGTTTGTGTACAGCTGCACAATTTTTCCTAAGTCTACCTCTCAAGTTTTGCCTCTCCACTCATGTATCCATAACCTCAGAAGATATCTGAGGCATGAAGTCTCCAGAAATTATCCCTTGGGGTGATTTTTTTTCCTGTTTTTTTGCATCATTTTTCACTCATTAAAAAAATAAAAGAAAAAAAAAAGACAAGCACAGCTTAAACAGATTGCTTTTGCATAGGCACTGAAAAATTAAGAAACCTAGGCTGCAAATCAGTAGGGGAGATGAGTTCCAAAATAGATGTCTATTTGTTCAAAATGTCCTGTTATCACTCCCCAGTGGAGCAAGCTAAAGACTCTTGCCAAGAGTGTATCACCACACAATTTAATCAACACGTTGGTCAGCTTTTTGCATAAAATAGTAATGTGGCATTTAGTCTTTCTGTGGACCTCAGCATACCCATCTGTAAAATGCATAGCGTGTTGTAAAATTCATATAATACCTTGCAGGGGTTTTGTAAAGCTAAGCTAATTAATGTCAAGCAGTCAGCTGAAATTTGCTCTTTAAGTGAAATTAATTTATCTAAACCTTCACAGGAAGAAGATTTCTTAATACTTTTTCATAAAACTCCTATAGCCATCATGCTGACCATTTATTATTTATACATCAAAACCAAACCGTAGGAGAGAAATGGGCAAGCCAGAGAGCTTGAAAATAATAGCCATCGTTTATAGGATAGGTCTCATTAAGGACACAAAAGTGAAGTACAAAGTCAGTGGAACCAAAGAAGAGTTTATGACATTGTACTTGCATATTTGGCAATGGTAGGAAATTCTACTGGAAGATCATCATCATTCTGCCGTAGCATCTATCTTCCTTGGACATAAGCATGTGTTTGGAGTTGGAAAGACTCTTGTTTAGTGGGTAGAAAGACAGTCCAGAATCTTATCACCTTTGAGAAATACTGAGAAACCTCCTTCTTCTATAAAACTTTTTTGGCCAACCAATAGCTTTCATAATAATTTCTCAGTTCCTTCACCATCCCTGCAAAACAGAGCAGTTAGTTACCCTGATACTCTAATTGGTACAGAAGCTACTGAGTATGGAAGGTGCAGAGTTACTGCCACTTATCAAACGCTGAAATGAAAGGCTTGCATCCCCTCTTGTCCATGTGTATTAAACTGTACAATGGTGGAAAAGGGGTAGTAAAAGAAAAAAAGGAACTTGCCTGTCATAGAAGAAATGCTAAAGGATTCAGCAATTCCTGGACTGTTCGACGCACTGAGGATGAAGAGGAGCTCTCCCACCCCCTGGAGGCAGTGCTGTCTTCATAAGTTCATGGTTCGACACCATGGATCTCCAGGTGGGTCAAGGTTATAGAGATACACCAACCTGGAGGACTCCATGCTGTTGAGCTGTTCATAAGCAGCGGAAGCCAATAAACTCTTCTCAGCTACCAGGTTATTTTCTCTGTCTGCCTCTGGAGCTCTTCTGACTGCATTGTTTGTGCTCACTTTGGAGGAAATTACCCATGGAGAAAACCAAAAACCTTCCACAACTGACGAGAAGGAGTAAACCATCTCTCTGTTGGGGACTAAAGCGCAATCAATACTGATACACAGCTAAGGAGATTTCCAGGTTGTTACCAAGTGTGTACATGAGTGTGCACATGTGTGTACCTGCTTCTGCAGTGGGTTTTCTTACACCTTTCTGTGAATGCTGTAAATTTCCATTCATTGTCAAAAGGAGAGGCTGCATGGGCAAATGATGTCCTCTGTGAAGCTGTTAAACTATTAAGTGGATAGTTATCTAAAGCAAAGAAATCAGGCATGTTCTGAAAGGGTATGCCTACACTATCAAAAATTTATGGCTATGAGCCCATTCTCAAACCCATACCTGGCTTCCATCCACAGTGATCACCTGCAGGGGTGTTAACAACTCTGGATTTAGGTTATCCTATGATTTTTCTGAGAGAGGAGAGTCCAAGACAATTCCCAGCCTCTGCATGAACCCAAACTCTTGTTTGAGTTAGACAAACCAGGCTGTGGTGGGGCAGAGCATATTATGATCCCACAGCATCAGCAGATATGTGAAGTACAGCTTTTTCCATGTATAGTGTGGACATTTGAGCTATAAATACCAATGTGGATGGAAAGCTTTGAGGTCACAGGGAATGGCATCCTTACATGCACTTTTGAGCCCTCTCTTCACCTGGAAGTGTAGACATACCTATAGAGGACCATGTCTTCTGCATGATAGCAAGTATTTATATGCATTGGTATAATTCAATATTGAGTCTTCTGTGTTCACTTGGGTAAAGGCAAGTTTTTTCATCTGGAAAAGGGGAATTACCTTGAAGCAGAAGACAGCTGCTCAGGTTGAAGACCTTGGTACTGTTGGGTTACTCACTTGTTGCACCTGAGAGCACTAAGGCTCCTCAAGGAGGTTTACAGTAAACCATTGCAAATCAGTTTTGCTCTCAGGAATTGTCAGTGGTAAAGCTTAGGCCATTGCTTACTGGGCTTATTTTCATTTTGTATTTACTATACAGGATTTCTATCTGAGGGTTGAGTAGGAGGTTGGAAGAGAATAGAAGTGAGCAAGAACTCTATAAAGCAGGATGTATCCTTATGCATGCGGCACTGAACTGTAATTTAAATATATCTGGGCTTCCACTGATGCACAATTAAAAGTGACGGAATTTTCACAGAACTCTTTTGCTTTCCATAAGGCTTTTCTCTTTTCTTTAGGAAAATAAAAAATGAAAAGAGAGAAACAATTCTTTGGGGGACAAAATTACTTTCGGAGACAAACAATGCATCTGTATTATACAGTATTGATTGTGGCGTGGCTGTGATTTACATGGAATTACAAGCTCCCTTGCTCTCTGTTTCGCTAGGGCCATTCCATGTGTTATGAATTGATATGGGACCCACAGCTTTTATATTACTTGTTATACTCGTTTACCTGAGCCCTTAAAGCTGTTGGTAATGATTGGGAAGTGGGGGGAGCTGATAACCAGGAGGAGTGGACACCGCGTATTACTCACTTTCGCATGCCCTATTAGCATGCTGCTGAGCTGACGTGGGGGTAACAGCCCTCTCCAAAGCAATCTGCAGCAGTGCCGCTTGCCAGCAGCAGACGGAGAGCAAGAAAGCACACGGGGTGTCATCTTTTTGCTGGTGAACTAACGCCAGAGAAGAAACTTTCTGGGTTCCAAAGTGGCCAGGAGTCACCAGATCATTGTTACTAAGCAAAATATTGTTAATCAGGAACAAATGAATGCTCCTGCTTATTCAAAAGAGCTTTGTGGTGTAGTGTGCTAAATTCTGGCTGAGTGGATTGTGCTCAAGTGGATCCCTGATGTTTTCGAAAATAATGTTCACCCAGTGGTGTATCTTTCCTTGTCCTCAAACAACTCCTGGAGCAGAGCGGGACCTTGCTGAGGCAGAGGAGCTCAGATCTGTCTGTACCCATCTGTCTAGACATGCCCAGAGAGAGTAGGGTGTAATCATTGTCCCTGTTTTTCCCTTGCCTTCTGAAGAAGAAAATATCTTCCTACTACCTAAGGTTCCTTTAAGAAATACTGTGCTAACTTTTATGGGTTTAGGGCTTTTTTTCCCTTATTTATGGTTTTTATTTTTAGACTGTGATTGGTGCTGAATTACAATACACCATGACAGCTGCTTATTCACATGTTATAGCTGTAGCTTTAACTCCAGCTGCTCTCTGTCTCATTGCAACAGTCTCTTAAAAATGCAAACATACTTAAAAAGTAGATTACATTTTGAACTAAAGGGAAAAATTGACCATTTTCATTGTTTATGAAATTTCATGGCATATGGATATTTGTTAGCAGGCTAAGTAGTTCCAGCTGGTGTGTTTAGTTTGCAAAGTGTGAGGCGTACTGCAAACTGGCTAATCAAGTTGCCCTTTTCAACCTGCTGATTTTATAAGGCTTATAAATCTATCCTTTCCATTCTGGTATGGCTGGATAAACAATGCAGAAACTGTTTGAAACTGGTCCATATAAAGCTGGGTAGAACACACTGCAAAACTGACCCATCAGACTAATCCAGTTTTAATATGGCAAGGGGGGTGCTTCTAAGTCTGTTCAGCATAGTGCACCTTTATAAAGGTTAGAATTCCTTTTTTCCCTTCCCTCCTTTCATCACACAGAAAGACAAAGGACTAGAGACAAGTGAAGGAAATCTCATCTTCTAGCATGTAAGCTAATAGAGTATAGGTTGTAAGTAATGCCACCATCATCACAGTAAAGGTCTTTTCTCACCAGAAGCACAAGCCACTTCATACATAGGACACCAGGCAGCAACACAGAAACCTTTACACAGTGTTCAGGTTTCATATAGCATTAGATGGCTCCTTTGTAATTTCTTTCTAGAAACATCAGATGTGGACTCAGCTTTGCCTCAGCCCCGGGAATCTCCTCAGATCAGTCTCGCTGAAGATTGTCCCTCACCAAGCATCTTTTAAAATAAAGCATTCTGGTTGTTCTCAGTTTCTTCCAGATGTTGGAATGTTTTGATAAAGCAGAATGAGGAAACTTACTTTCTTTCAAAATATTAGATGCTATCATTACCTGATTCACAGAACTGGGATTTTAAGGGAGAAAAAACCCCAAAAGAACAAACATATGACTCATGTTAAAATTACAGGATCTGGCAGTACTAGATTTTGCATCTGATTTATAGAGATTTTTTTTTCCTACTAGATTATTATTCTTATTTTCAGAAAAAAAAAAAGAACACCAAACAACCAAAACCATAAATAAAGATGAGTTCTCAGTAATGGCTTCTTTCCCCAGCTGGAGCTGCTGAGATTAAAATTCTGTTTGTTGCTCAATATTACTTTATTGGATAAGGAAATTAACACTCTTTTGAAGCACTTCAGTAAGATGAAAGCCAGTTTTAAATAGGAACAGAACCTATTCACAAGTTGGATTGTTGGTCTCCCTTTCTTTCTATAGTTGCATGAAGGATGTAGCCATCTCATTGCTGTGTTTTCTACTCAGAGAGTAGAAATCATGACCATCACGCATGTTCCTTCCTGCTCCCTATTACAGCATCTGTGACGCAGGTTGCTTCTTTGAGGGCTAGCTCACAGGAGAGATCTTCCCCGATTCCCAGCCTGAGCTAGTATCAGGCCACTCATGCTTACACTGCTCGCTGCCTTCTTGAAAATGTCCAGGAGGAGCTTTCTTGCTCCTCTGCATCAAAGATCTTCCTTATAGGCACTTCTCAGCAGTTGCTTTTGAGAGGCTGTGGTGGAGCAATACTGTTACCCATGCCATGAAGGAACAGCAGAGCACAAGTCTACACAGTTGATGTAGTCTCAGTCTAAAGTGTGAAAAGGCACTTCTTGAGCGACATTATGTATGTGTCCTTGAAGATTTCTGCTTCATTTACTGACCAAACCAAGATTTTCTATTGTTAGCAATGCAGAGCTATTACAATCTGAAAGAGTGAGCTGTGTTCTGTTCTGATGTATGCGCCATCAGCAAAATTGTCAGCTATGTCTTAGCTTAGTCACTGCACTTTTATTATGGGAGGTTTTAGACATGAGGGTAGGTTTGAAGGGCTTGTAGACAATCTTTTTAATTGTGCACCAAACAGATAGAGCATGGAAATCTACATAAGCCAGCAAACATGGACTAGAACCCTATTCGATACTTTTACAGTGGTGGCTTTTGTGGTTACCACTGATCTTTGGAGTGAGGGTAAAAAAATCCCATTATTACTCTGTTTTGTTTCCAGAGCTCCCTTTCCATCTCATTTCCACCAACTGTGAATTCCGTCTCACACACATAATGGAGAGAAGGAAATAATACCTTTAGCTTGAAAGCTTTCTAATCACAGGCTAGAGGATTGACATTTTACCTAACAATAGCGAAGAAATCTATGTGCTTTAAGAGCCCTTGCTAATGTCAAAGAAAATTAATAATAGCGTTACTATTTAGTAAACACCAAGACTTCCATAACACAGTTCTGATGGTGTCTCCTCTCTGTAGTGAGAAGCTCCACAAGCGAAATCTACTCAGTCCAGTGAGTTACTCCAGTTTAGCACTGGAGGCGGGTTTCCTCTCAATCAGGTTTCAAAGTCTACTTACAAGTTGGGCTTACAGTCTACGAGGTCTGGCTAGGGTTTCTCTATAGTTAGGTAACATCCCCTGGTGGCAAATACCATCCTACTGTGGGGCTAAGGAAGAGGGGATGAATTCCCATCTAGAGGCATCTCTGTCTTGTCCTTTACTGTAGAGGGACCCTAGATAAGTAGCCCTGGTAAAGTATATAACTTTCCAAACACTAAAATCAGGCAAACTATCCCACTGAAGGAGAAGGAAAATCACTTCTGAAGTCTGTTTTGCACGTTGTCTTCTCTTTCCAGCCCCAACCCCCAATGGACATTTATTTCAACTGGAAAGGGGTGCCTTTCCACAGCCCTTGATATAAGGCTTTTGATGAAGTAGGAAGAGCAAGGAATGATGGGCAGAATAACCTAGTGGCAGAGACCTACTGATGGTTGTAGCCCAACAGACAGTGGGTAATAATAGCAGCTCAGCTGCCAACAGACCAGAATGTCCATCATGGTATTTTGCACTGCAATTTTGAGGGTGAGATAAGAGACTTGAACTCTGAACTGCGACCATATGCTCCCATTTGTCCTGCACACCCTCAAAAGGCCTTGGACCAGGTCAGGGTGCAGATGATAGCATGACCACCTGGAGCTACATAGAGTGAAGAAATAACAGGGCATGCTTCCCTGCAACTTAGTTAGGCTGCTGTTTCTAATGGACTGTCCCTGCTGGCATCTGAAGGTCTCTATACTTCAGAAAGCAATGGATTTTGATAGAACTGGAGAAGATAACTGGTCTACTTTCAATAAACTCTTCTGCCTTGAAGATCTCTGTGCTTGCCTACTCAAGGGACATAGCAAACTCTTTTGTTAGGACTGAAATATGGATTATAAGGGTGCTCTTTGCAAGTAGCTGTGAGGAGTTACTTTTGTCTGGATATTACCATGAAGTGTTACCCTTTTAGGTGACAAATATGGTTCCTAAAGAAGGCTTGTCCTGCCTAACTGCTTAGATGCTGAGCAGGAACTGGCTTCTAGGCAGAAGATGAGGATGGTCAGCTGAAGCTACTCCACCTTCAGATAGGTTTGAGTTCTCCCACAGGATATTGTCAAGGAGACAGATGTTCTGGTGCTGTGGAGGATGTGCATCTTTCCCTTGGTACTCAAAAGAAGAGATTGTGCTTGCTCTTCTCTCTTGCCACCTTGTTTGTTGAGACTTTAGATTATTCTGTGGCAGTTATTTGGAGATGATTCATTGATTTCCGCAGGAGTGCTCTTTGCAAGTAGCTGTGAGGAGTTACTTTTGTCTGGATATTACCATGAAGTGTTACCCTTTTAGGTGACAAATATGGTTCCTAAAGAAGGCTTGTCCTGCCTAACTGCTTAGATGCTGAGCAGGAACTGGCTTCTAGGCAGAAGATGAGGATGGTCAGCTGAAGCTACTCCACCTTCAGATAGGTTTGAGTTCTCCCACAGGATATTGTCAAGGAGACAGATGTTCTGGTGCTGTGGAGGATGTGCATCTTTCCCTTGGTACTCAAAAGAAGAGATTGTGCTTGCTCTTCTCTCTTGCCACCTTGTTTGTTGAGACTTTAGATTATTCTGTGGCAGTTATTTGGAGATGATTCATTGATTTCCGCAGGAGTTTTAGCAAGAGAGCAAGGTGTGTCTGTGAAGAACATGTTATGCATTTGCACTGTGGCAAGTATTTAAGTAGCCTCTGCTTTTGAAAAAGAAAATGCCTATGGTCTGAGACCCTGAGCCTGGAACATATCCTAACCCCCAGCACAACATTTGCTAATACTCTGTCTTAGTTGTAAGATACAGAGCAAGTTACTTCTGTGTGTTAGGTTTTTTCTAATAAATAAAGGTATGCCCGAAATTGCCATACCTAACTCCTATTTAATTAATAATGCCACTGGAGGAGAATTCAAAGTTCCCAAGAAAATTTCTATTGTACTAGATGCTGAAACAGTCAGCTCCAGCTCAGCTCCAGACAGCTTAATTCCCTTGACATTAAAGCTTCACAAATAAATTATTTTCAGAAGTAAGCAGATAACTGATGTCCCACTGAGATACTGCTGTCAATGGCCTTAGTCCCCCTTTCTAACTTAATGTTTTCTGTGCCTCTGAGATGTTTAGTGTGAAAACTGATCTTCTGGAGACGAAAAAATAGTTGGGGTTTTTTTTACCTCTTTTTCTAACTTATTTTATAAAACTAACATGTTACAGTTCCTTTTGCACTGTTTATCAACTACAATTATATTTACCTATGTATAAAACTCTTTGACGTGTCAAAGGATTTCTGTTCCCAGAAGAGAAACTAGATTTCAAATTACTAAATGCCATATGAGGATTTTATTTTGGTGACATATTAATTTTAAAATAAATCCATCCAAGCAAGATTTCAGGCAATGAAATTTGGATTTCTAACTTTTTTTTTCTGATGCCAGGCAAAAATCCAGTGAGTGAGTCATTTTCTCCCTTATGAAATGTACAAATTTCAAAAAATGCCATTGAATCAGGGCCAGTTGTTTGTGTAGTTCCATTTTTATCTATCCCTTCTCTTGAATCAGCTAAAGGTTGCCTCAGTGCTAAGATTTCAGACTGCCTTCTCTCCATGTGCTTTTAGGTTATCCCAAAATGAAATTGCTGTAATATAAAATATTGGAGAATTACTAAAACCTATAAAATGCCGCCTTCTGCATACTCCACAATAGGTGAGTTCCATGTTACAAAGCCAGACAGATTTTAATTTATAGTTAAGTTTCATGCAGTATCTTAATGTATGTATACTGACAATTTCTGGAGTTTACAGTTTTTCTCCTGCTGTGAAGGACTGCTTTGAACTCCTAATTCTCCTGATAGCCTTTCCAAAATGGACAAATATTTGAATGTAATGCCCAGATGAACATGTTTTTAGGTGTTCTGTCAGCAAAGAACTGAATCTTAAAAAATAAAAGTACTGGGAGGGGTTGTTTTACTCTGAGGTCACCTTTGTTGCCATGCCCTGTGACATTTTACAAGTATTGGAACTGGCATTGGTTTCAGATTCCAAAGATCTATGCAGGAAGTTTTACATTATTTCCTTTTACTCTTTGACCCATTTAATTCTTTATTTGATCTTGGCAAATGTATTAAGGGACCCCAGTAAAAGTACAAAGTGACTTGATTTAGAAAACATAAATAGATAAATGCCTGTATTTTTAGATTATATGTAAAGATAAATGACTGTAAGTAGAAATCGCATTAAGTCAAAAGGCATTATATCTTTAGCCAGTCCTAATGTCAGAGGCTCAGCAACTGTTACGTGACACAGCTCCATTACAGTCAATAGAAGGACAATTTGCTGTAGCCAAGAAACTATCCCATAATATTTCCAGCAGCTCAGGAACTACAGGGAGCCTTGTGCAGAGAATTCTTCTTCCAGTGACTGCAAGTAATTTAAGTTACCTTTCAGAGGATGCATGCGAGTAACTTCCTTAAATTATGTCTATATGGACAACAAACTTGATCATATCCACACCAGAGATATTTTTTGTTCTGTTCTCCTTGCTTTTACAGCCACTACCACCACATCTGTAGGTCTTCTACCACTGGTTGCTCCCACTTATCCTTCCTGAACTCAATCTAGGATTTTCTAGGAAGAGAGGTACATGCAGATGGTGTTACATAGCTACACTGAAATTGCAAAAGAGATCTCTTTGCTTCTTCCTGTATGTTCATGTGTTATATGAAAGAACCCCCTTCTTCATATGGAGGAATTACTATTTTTTATATAATTCAGCCCACTCTGATATAGAATAGTATTGTTGTTCTGTGCACTCACAGACATTCACTGTACTAAAATCATATGTGAATTTGCTAGTCATCCTTAAGAATGCCAAACAAGCTGAATAAGGTGAAGTTGAAAATCACAGTGAGTAAAAATGGAAAAGAACTATTAAACCACCCACTGGTGTATGCCTCTTCTCTTTCAGGGTTTTCCTGCAGGAATTTTAATGGTGTCATGATTAGTCCTTTTAGAAATTGTACCTGTAGATGCTAGAAGGGGACTTTTACTCTTCCTCCCTGGAAGCAGTATCAAGGATATCTTGATTATCCTTGACAGATGTTTTTATAACCTGGTATTAAAGACCTCCATGGATGGGGATGGTACAAAACTCTTCTGGTACACTGATCCAGTGTTTAACTCTCCTTTGAGTTATAAACTTTACCTAATTAGGAACCAAAATCTCTTTTGCTGCAGGTCAAAGTAATTATTCCTTGTGCTATTGCTTATGAGTGTAGAGAACAGTTTCTCACCCTTTGAAACAGCCTTCTGAAATTCAAGCGTCTCTAGAATAAAAAAAATCCAACGCTCCCAACTTTCCCTCAATCCTCCACCTCTGGATCAGTTTAATTCTACCATCCTGACCCCTGATAATACATCCATACATTTCTGAAAGTGACGTGCTAAATAGAATGTGGTATTCCAGCTGAGCACTCATTATTGTAAGGTACTGAAATAATTATTTTCCTCAACTAGCAAATTTACACATTCCATAATCAAATTTATCTTTTCATAACAACATTGCATATTGGCTCTTACTATATCCAGATCTTCATCTCCACAAGCACTTTATTCTCCATTTTGTGTTTGTCCGTCTAATTTTCACTTCCTTTATGTAACACTTTGTTCTTGCCTTTATTAAATTTTATTTTATGATTTCATTTTTTTGGATCACTAGAAATTCTGATCCTTATGCTAGGTGCTTCTCATTCTTACCCACATACTAGCAGTGGCAAAGTTTGTGAGTAATCAGTTCTCATTAATAT
This sequence comes from Egretta garzetta, assembly GCF_000687185.1. NCBI lineage: Eukaryota > Metazoa > Chordata > Aves > Pelecaniformes > Ardeidae > Egretta > Egretta garzetta. The sequence goes on along the minus strand of NW_009258299.1, from coordinate 509,063 downwards.
ACCCAGGGTTTCCACAGAAGAGAATGTCATCTTTGTGGAGCCCTCTGTAGTTTGTCTCCACCTGGCTCACTGAAAGAAATGCACTCGTCCATGTTGTGGCTTCATCACAGTGGTGTGGGAGGGCAACTGCTGCTTTTTGCTTGGTAAATGACCTTTCTACAGAAAGTGTTAAATCGGACGGTTCCTTGGTATCTACATCGCAGTGCAATATACTATCTTATTAATGTTCCCTATTGCTCGGGCCTCTCTTAATTTATTCTTTTTTCTCATTTTCATTGCATGTTTGTGTGTTGAATATTTTTCTTCAAAATTGACAATTTATATAGTTTTTCTCCTGATCTGGTTCCAAACCTCCTGAGAACCCAACTCATGAAAATATCCCCTTGAAGAAAGTGTTTAAAAAAGATGTTTAATGCTAATCCTGAGGTTTAAGTCAAAACTACATCATCAGATTTCACAGCTAAGGGGAAAATAACTCCTGCCTTCCTCTCATTCCTGTGGTAAAATGCACTCACGAGGACATATTACAAAAAGAGGTGTCATTGTGCAATGTCTTCCATCAATATCCCGGTCACTGCCAGCTCTAGAGATATATCCCAAAATTTGACATGTTATTTTAAATATTTTGCTGAATAAGTGACTGCTTAAGTGTTTTCCCAAATCAGAGCTCAAGTAAATTTGTATTATTTTTTCCATCTGCTCTATTATTTCCTATAATATATTCACATTGTTTCATTTCTAAGCTGTTTATGTTCTTGTATTAATGAATATGTTAAATAAAATTAAATCAAACAGTTCTCCCAGTAGCCACATTAGAGGATATCGCTCCCCAGATCAGACATATCACAGAACTGTTATCTTTATTTGCAGTCTTTTGTTTTTCCTTAGCTCATGGACAGTAGCATTCCCATTTAAGTCAGATGGGGTTTCTGGGGAGAGCAACATTTAATGGAAATCTGCATTAAATACTTTAATATAATATGCCTTCATTTTGGAAAACTATTTGATATTCTGTGTCCTAGAGCGTTAGGTGCAAAATTAGTATGCAGATAGGACATGTGATATGAATGCAAATTAAAAAATCTATCTATTACTCATTTATCTTTTAGTACCTACAGATATTAAACTGAGGGTTCTGGTGCTCATTAAACACGCTATGATCTTTCAGTGAAACTATATGGTGTTGATGCACATGATTCAGAGCTGGGTTGTAGCTTCTCAATTAAGAACAAAATTTGCTACCTCCAGCATAGGGGCCAGGACCAGGTAGAGAAGAAACGCATAACTAGGAGAGGGAGCCAGAGGGTGAACACCTTGGGGAAGCAGTCAGCAGCTTCCCATTGCTGCAGCAGTATCTGCTTTTACGTGCCGGGGATGTCCAGAGCTGTGGCACTGGCAAAGCAAGCAGCAAGACCTGGGCTGTGTTACTGACACACGGGGTGGTTCTGCCCATCACAAGTCCCTAAAAGTGCTGAGACCAAACATTTATTAGATATTTACTGAGCTGGTTAAAACAATACCACTCTCCAGTGTAGAAAGAATCCATCCCAGATTCCAGCACATGAAACATCCAACTTCTCTACAGTTGGCAAAACACAGGGCCCTGGTGGCACCGCTGCGACGTGCTCTAGCAGGCTGGGAATATGCAGTCAATCTCATTTCATTGCAAGCACCAGATGCTACCCCTCAGCTCAGGTTATGGAGGTGATAAGGCAGTGTACCAGGTCTATTTATAATTGTAACCTTTAGAGAGTTTATTTTCAGGACCAAGCTCAACAACACGATAACACCGTGGGGCTGCATCTCAGCACAGTGGTGGTGTAACACAGTGTCATGGTATAATGAATGCAGTGTTCTCATGTCATATACTGGCTAATATCACTTACAGATAAAACACAATACTGCTAAGTGCTCTGGGGGCGGGATGCAGTCTCCTCTTAGAGTTACTATCTGATATTAATATGGTACTACACTCAATTGTACTTAAAAGCATTCGCATGAGCAGGAGCATCCTGAAACACAGTGAGAAAGCAAGTTTTTAATGGTATTTCATTCTTCCATCAATATAGTCTATCAAGATCTACTGTATACTTCTCCTAAGGTAGAATTTATGGTGGTCTGCTGAAAATAGAGATAGGTGTCAGAGCTCTGTTATTTAATGATATGCCTGCAAGAGCAATTTTTGTCTTTAATTTTTGTTAGCTTAAAGAAAAGGCAAAGGAAAAAAATCATCAGTCTTCCCCTATCAACTAGCTCATGCCTTTCTTCCCACACATGAAAAGAAGGATCTTCACTAATCTTGGGCTGCTTCCAGCTACTGTGTGGCCAGAAACCAACTGAAACTTCTGAAGCTTTAAACATGGGATAATTCACCAGCTACACCCATTGGACAAATCTTCCAGGGAAAACCGGTGCTGTGTCTGTGAAACTTCTCATTTTCCTTTTTTCTCTACCCATTTTCATACCTTTCATCCTTCCCTTTTTTCTTTCTTTTTCCCAGGTCTTCCTTCCTCTCTCCCTCTTTTCACTCTTCTGTCATCGTACACTTCCCATTGCCTTCACTCTTTTACATGAAGGTTTCAGTCCTGTGATACGGACAGAGCAGATGCTCTCACAGAAGGTACTCCAAACAGCTTAGAGACATCCAGCATATTATAAGGGAAAAATGTCTCGAATGCCAGTATTCAGCCAGGATTGGGGAGCTACTCATTGCAATTCAGTTCCTCAGACCCCAGAAACCCCCAGTGGCTTCAGTGTCTGTATCCCTGGTGGGGACCTGGCAAGGTGCAACCAGTTACCACTGCAACCACAGCAGTCAGGAGATTGCTGTGAGGTTTTGTTGATCAATATACACAGAAACTTCCAGAGATGTAATTGCAAAATAAAGTTCCACTTCTTGCAGGAGAGCAAACCTGTGTTCAAACCTGCCAAGGGCTGCAGAAGGCTTTCGACAGGAATATTTTTACATTGCAAGGAGATTTGTATTCATTAGGTAGCCTCTAGGACCGCTGGTCCACTCTAATAAGTGTTTTGATAAAAGAGGTCATGTCCCCAAAGGATGTCTGATTGGGACATGTCATTTCTCCTGCAAAAGATGATTACAGTAGGCAGACACTGATTGTCTTCTAACATTCTTAAGGTGACAACCTTTTTTTTAAAAAAAAAAACCTAAACAATTGACACTTCTCCTTCAAGGTTGTTCAGTGCTGATGAAAATTATTAGTCTAATGACTCTGAGAAAGAAAGTCCTCTGCCTCATAGCATAGGTGTGGTCAGTGTAACAAAATTTTCCATATTTAGCAGCACTGCATGGCCAGCATGGTTCAAACCCTCATGCAGGTACAATCCTCAAAGTCACCGCTTAATTTCTGGGTTTTAGTATCTCAGTACTCATTTCCAAATCTACATACTTTTTACTACACCATACTACTAGTGCAAATAAAAGGGACAAATCCCAGTCTGATGGCCTACAGAATAATTTCCCTTTCATTCTTCTTCTGATGTTTTTCTTTCTTTCCTAATACTGTATCATTTTGAGACTTATATCTGGACATTAACCTGTAAGATGAATGGTGATAAAGCTCAAACCTTTAAACTAAATGAGAGTAAAAAGAAAAAGGAGAAAAGACACCTTTTTAGACTAACATAATTGTTTCAATAAAATAACTGCAGGAAGATAGCTGTACACTAGCAGGAGCCCTATTCCATATGTGATGGAGAAGTGTAGGAACCCAAATGTCTTTTGGAACTCAATGAGAATTGCAGATATCCTGCTGCTCTTTTAAATTTGCAGCCTCCTGAAACAGCTGAGCATGCTTCCATTGTTTCTCTTTTTCTTCGAGGAATAAGATTCACCTAATCTTTAACTGGAGGTGAAAAGATTATAGTCACTCCAGGTACTCTCTTACCTGGGAGTCACCAGGCTGCTGCAAGATGCCGTGCCATTTATTGACACCAGAAGGGGCTCATCGTAGCCCTGCATATCCCAAACATATTCTTTATAGAATTTTAATATTGAAAAAAATCATACAGCTAAATGAGGCATTTGCTTGGTGGCAGAGCAGAAATAATTGCTGGCATTTCAGTTTAAATTTACTACAACATGAATAGACATTCTGGAAGGACCTCTTCCTCAGACATGCCACATTTCTGTTCTTAAGAGGGGTAATTCCCAGTTCTATGAGCCATAGTTATCATTTCCCTCCCTCTCCCTCCAGAAAGGCCTCCTTGTCCTGTGCAGTTTCATGAAATTAAAAGGATTGCCCCTTTATTTCTCCTGACATGCAAATATTTACTTATTTATCCACCCCTATTAGGTTTGAATAGATAAAATATATTAAAACTCCTATCTAAAATAGTGGCATTACTTCTAGTACTGCACTTTGATAACCTCCCTCATCTTGGGCACACCTCAGAAATTGCAATTACGGCTGTTTATGGCTGGGGATTATGAGCCAAGCTTTCTGCTCATATAACCAATGGATTTCTCCAGTTGTGTAGTGGAATTTTGCCAGCAGGAGATTTGGCAGAGAGTCAGGCTGCAGCAACTAGAGGGAAATCTTAATGGAATTGAACAGAATTTCCTTGTACTTATTCTCAGAGAAGAGGGGAGGAGAAAAATGACCAACTAAAGATCAGATTTCATTTCACTCACAATCTCTCAGACAGAAATTTAAACATTTTTTTATGTGATTCAGTTTCTCAGAAAAGGGCCATTCAAATTCCACAATCGACTCGTCCTCATGACCTTTTCCACAGAATTTCATGTAGCCTTGAAACATTGGCATTGGTGGTGCAGAGAGTTTGCAACATGCTCATTACTGCCAAGACATTTTGCCCTGTGTGACTCCATAGCAGGGTCTTGGCCTCACCCACCTCATTCTTAACCCAGAACCAGCAATCAGGCTGTCACTCACATCACATTTACCTGCCTCTGGGCAAGAAGAGGGAAGCAATGTTTTCTTTGAAAAATTTCTACAGCAGTGTTCCCCAATATAAATTAGCCAAGACAGACATCTTTCATTTGCTTAAACAAATTAGACTTCTAATGTCAGGTCAGGGCTTACAGACTAAGTATAGGGAAAACAGTGTAATTAGATCTTTAATCACACAGCTTTCCTGAGAAAGGGGGACTGTGGCCAGAAACACTAAGCTCAGTTATGATGCAGTACCACACACCCTCTCAGGGCATGGCTAAGGGCTGCCTTTTCCAGGTGTCACTGTTCATTGAAAAGAAAGTCTTTGCCCTCCTTAGAGCTGGTGCTGGCTGCAGCCACATTTTTTTTGATGGCTTTTGGGGACACATAAAGGGACAAAGGAATTGACTGTCTGCTTATAACGAAGCCTTATCTTTATAAGGCCATTTCCTTAGCTTTATATAAAGTATGATCCTTTCGTACAAATACTGTTGTCTCATATGAGGCATAGAGTGCAGGGCTTTGGACAGAGGTGGCCTTCACCCTTACGCATGCAGGCCAGGAAGGTTTCACACTCTGGATGAAGCCTCTCTGCATAATTTAGCTGGAATGAAAAAGTCAAAATTATGCTAGAAATTGCAAACAGAAACCTGTTTTGAAGTCTGCCAACCCTGTCACCCACCATGAATTTAGGGACAAACTGGTAACTGAGAAGATTGCATAAAATTAAAGTGTGTGGGACCAGCCCTCCACTGCTAGAAGTATATTAAATGGGGTTCAGATGTGGCTCAATCTGTATATTATATAGTCAAGGACCCCTGACTCTTAAATGTCCCCAGATTCACCCATCCTTTATCACCCTCTGCAGCAAAAGGCTGAAAGAACAAGTCATTTCCAAGTGCTTCCTTGCTTTTAATATGTAGTTTCTCCCTGGTTGGCCACCGCATGTGTGTTTAAGTCATGACAGTTGAGAATTATTTCTATCAGAAAAACAACCTCCACAGGGAACATTGTTTTCCACAGGGAACATGATGTTTTCTCACAGTTCTCTGTTACCCATATATTTTCTGGAAGGGGATTTCAAATATTCAGGCCTAACATGATAAACAAACACCGTCACTTGCATTTTCACAATCCTATATTCTGCATCTTGGCGAAGATTTTAGAAGTAACAGAAACAGAGGGGTTTTTGATTTACATCAAATTCAGTGGGAGATTTTCCTCCAAAGTTTTGTTCTGTATCACCAAAATGTCCTTTTCAAATATCTTTTAAAACAAAAATGTCACAGCAATATCCAAGGTCTTTGTCCCTTCTTACATTCTTGCGTTCCTTGGTTCCTCATGTCCAATGAATATTTTGAAGGCACCCATTTATTGCAAGATAACAGTTCTTCTAATAGAAATATCAATTATGCAGAAATGTGAACAATAAAAATAATTTTTATGAAGACAAGATAATCTGCAAAATATATCTTAACTAGTTACAGACACTTAATTAATTCTAAATGCTTAAGCCTTCATCAACCAGAACTGAATTTGACAATTGCCGTAAACAACGGAATTAACATGGATGCCTCTGTGAAATGGGCTGTGTGAAAATTCTGTTTCTCTAACACTGTCAAGAATCCAAATAATATATTTGCCCTTTTTGACCAGATGCAGCGTCTGACATTGTACTGAATTCTATAATTCAAGAAACTTTTACCAGTATTGATCGTATTTTCCCTGACAAATATGTAACCAGCCATAAACAGTGATGTCAAATTGGTTTCAAGAAATCCAATAGTCTGGAACACTGGCTCAGTCTTTTGCATCTTTAATGATCAAGGTAACAGTACAGAAACACTTTTGACTTATAAAACACCTTTTAGGTTTTACAAAGACTCCTACATGCAAAGATATGCCCTAGGGTGCTTTAAAATGCAGACTTCATGTTGGAGATGGCATACTGTTCTTCTTACACTCTGTTAGACTCATAGTTTCATTAGTACCATATGGCAACTTAAAATATTAGGTTTTGTAATAAATATATGGTGCAGAAGGTCTGATCTTTCATTCTTCCTCCCTGATTACACTCTACGGTCTCTCTATTTTTAAAGAGCAGATAGATGCCTATGCAGGGAGTGTTTGCTATGGGCAAGCCATGCAGATGATTAACCTTGGCATTGTCCCATGTCTCTCAGTGTAAGATTTTCACTAAGCAGATTTCAGGTAAATCATCCAGCCCACTTCACTTAATAATACCTTTTTAACATGCTCTGCAATTATATTATTTGTGCTGTTGAGCTTGGCCACTTATCTTCTTTGTTATTAATTTATCCCCAAGGAATGGCAGTTTAACAAACATTTCCAGTGACCACAGGGTTTCTCTTTCATGGCAACCACTGCAATCTGGTGTCCTGTTCCATTCAGGAAGAATTCATCTTCCAACCCAAGAGAAGACTGGTAGAGCTGGTCCCTTCCCTGCAAATATGAAGCAGAAGGTTGGACAAAGAGGTCCATGTTTTGTCCCCCATTCTGTGGTTCTGGTGTACCCATCCAACCTCCAGGGACCCTAGCAGCAACACTGCTCTGAAGCTGGCAGAAGGCGCTAGACGGGTGCTCCGGCTTATGCAGGCCATCAGCCATCCATAGTTGGCCCACTGGGCTTTGGTTTTGCAATTTCTGAATCCCTACCAACAGGTTGCAGAGAACACCACAACTCCAAACCTCAGTTTTTACATGAGATACCTGTATATTTTGATGAGCACATTCTTTCCCCTTCTTGAAATGGGAACTGTCACCATGAGGTAGAATGCAAAACTACACTTACCTCACCCCATTTAAGCTCAGATCCAGCTCCTGGCAACTGTGGGTCACTGACAGGGCCATGGTAGCTTTTACCCTGGTGCTCAACTGGTCTTATTTTTCTACGGCAAAGAGAATTTCCTTCTCATTTTCCTCCTTCCCCTCCTTTGCTCTTTTAAATTATGTGGTCATTTAGAAAGCAGGTTTCTTATACAACATGGGTGCCCATGCAGCTGTGGCACTTTCAAACCTCTGCCGCTTGGCTCTAGGTTACCCTTTAATTGCTGTCTCATTTTTGTAATAAGCAGATCCAAAATATTTTGAAATTTACTGATAGGCAAAGACCACTTCCCATTTATAGCAATAAGATAAACTATGTTCTTGGACAAGAAGGAGTGCTGGAAGGGGTGTTGTTACCATCGTTTCCTATGCAAACTGCAGTGAGGGGTTCTGGTGGAATGGTGAAATAGCATTAGGGTTCTCATACCTGTCCAAAGCTGAAAAGGAGTATTACCTTGTGGGTCACTGTATGTTTTATCTGTGACTCCACAAAGTCACATAATAGCACCATAATGTCAGCAGCTAGGGTTATAAAGGGAAAATATTTAATATACTTAGCAGGCTTCCTGAATCAAAGGCATCCTGGTCTGATAATAGCTATTTTGGCACAGTTTCACTTCTGTAGAAATGTTTGAAGAGTCCTAGTTCTGCTTCAGTGCAGAATAAAAACCAGTATTGAGACCAGCAGCATGCACAGGTGGCCAAGAGGGCCAACAGCATCCTGGCTTGTATCAGGAATAGTGTGGCCAGCTGGATGAGGGAAGTGATTTCCCCCCTGTACTCAGCCATGGTGAGGCTGCGCCTCAAATACCGTGTTCAGTTTTGGGCCCCTCACAAGAAGGACACTGAGGTGTTGGAGTGTGTCCAAAGAAGGGCAATGAAGCTGGTGAGGGGTGTGGAGCACAAGCCTGATGAGGAGCGGCTGAGGGAACTAGGGCTGTTCAGCCTAGAGAAGAGGAGGCTGAGGGAAGACCTTATTGCTCTCTACAACTACCTGAAAGGAGGTTGTAGCGAGGTGGGTGTTGGTCCCTTCTCCCAAGTAACAAGTGATAGGACGAGAGGAAATGGCCTCAAGTTCCACCAGGGGAGGTTTAGATTAGACAGTAGGAAAAATTTATTCACTGAAAGCATTATCAGCCACTGGAACAGGGTACCCAGGGGCTCCATCCCTGGAGTTATTTAAAGAACCAGTGGATGAGGTGCTTAGAGACATGGTTTAGTAGTGGACAGGTATGGTTGGTCTTGATGATCTTAAAGGTGTTTTCCAACCAAATGATTCTATGATACTAAGTGGGAAATAACATGCCAGACACAGACCCTGTCAACAGTACATGAATGTAAGTGAACTGAAATTCAGAAAGTGTCATCCCCTTCAGGGTGGGTTTCCATATGTTTAAGCACAAGATGCTTTGGCAGGATCAAGTGCATATGGAAGTGGAAAGGTCAAAATCCATCTCGGTTTTAGTGAGGTATTTCAGATAGCTATAAAGAATGCATTTATCTGTGCGTAAAGTGACCTTGATAATAGGGTCAATGGCTGGAAGTAGAGGTGAAAGGAGAAGTCAAGAGGAAATTTAAAAGGGTTTACACAGAGAGGAGATGAAGTCTTTTAAATATAAGCAGACAAAAACAAATCAGAAGATTAATAGGAATAGTATGTAGCGGCAATTAAAATCTATGTTCATGTGATCTAAACTGAAGGGAAGTTGCATAAAGAACATCAGGACATTAATAGAGTAATGGTTAAGAAATCTCTACATGTGTTGTAGAATTATTCTTGTAACATCTGGTTCCTTTGTATCTGTATTTGATTGACAAAATGTCATCATGCATTTTTTTATTTTGCACAAAAATGCTTTGGAGAATGACAAGATACCCCCATAACCAGGAACAAAGATATAACAAATAAAATAAGGAGGAAGGGCAACATCATGAACAGGAGAGTTAGAAGCATCTTCAAAACCGGGTTCCAAACTGTGCTCTGTCATTGACTTCCTAGGCTTTCCTTTATAAAAAGTTCAGAGCAAAGTTTTCTTATTTTTATTTTAATTCACACTACCTGTGAAAAAGACTGGTGTCCTTGCTGCTTACACCCTAAGGGAATTCCTCAGTGCAAATTAACTGCAACGGGAATTTGCGTCTGTCACCTTCCTTCTCCACTTCAAGGAGGAAGCACAGACAACAAATCTCTTTTATAAAAGCCTTCCAGCCATGGAAAGTCCTTTTAGGGGACACCAAGCATAAGAGCTGTTCTAAGATACTACTTGTCTGTCACTGACCACGTAAATTAGTGTGCTGCAACCATGTCCCTGATGTCTTTCCCAACTCTGCTGCAGAGATTTCTTGGTGAAGAAGAAAGTATAGGTCTCTGTGACTTTATTACTTAATTACTTGCCTGTAATAAGTAAGTTTTATTACAGACAGTAATATTTCCTTTCTTTCATCCTATATATCTAGTTGATAAACTCATCGAGAGGGAAGAGTTTCCTTTTTCAACTATTCAAGGGGCAAGATACTCAGGCACTGGTATAATTGAATTAAAACCACAATTAAGTTATAGTGATTTATCTGAGCTGGTGATTTTGCCTTGAAAATTTTAAAGGAACACATCCTGTTTCCGACAGATCTCTGATCCCAAAGAGAAGAAGAAATCTGTTCTGCCCTGAAACAGATTTAAGAAGTACTGCCAACAGTTCAGACAAGCAGCATGTTGAAAACTCTACACTCTCCAGGCCTTTGATGTGTTAAATATTGTCTTCTGCAGTCACCCTGTGCCTCCTCACCTTGTTGCTTTCCATTAGATTCTGAAAAGTTAATAACACTGTCAAGACAATCATGCAGTTACTAGACAGTGTCAGTTCCTACACCTTTCCCCTGCCCTGTTTTACTTTTGGAGCAAGTGTACTGCCTATATACATTGGAGACTTAGATTAATCTCTCTATTAGAATCATTGTTTGGCCATGAACTGTGTTACCTGAAAGTAATTGAAACTTGGAGAAAGTTGTGGTTGTGAATACAGGAGAATGCTAATGAAGTGCAGCCCTTTCTCAATCCATAAGCTCTCAGAAAAGTTATTCTTGTTGAGGGAAAAGCTCACATTCAGAATAGGTTTTGGCTGAAGCTAGGATTGGTGTTTGATTAGTGGAAATAAACGGTTTATCTAAAATGAGAAATGACCTTAATATTAACCTGAAGCTCAAACTAAATCCATTTTCAATTATGCAAAGATTTGGCTCATGTGTGCTTTTGTCCTTTTGTTATTTATCCATACATGAAAATACCAACCGGGCAAAATAAAGACTGTTCTCATAAATTTAGTTCAAAGAACAGAATAGGAACTCGCAGAAATATCAAGGAAAGAAGTGATAAAATTTCAAGGAATAACACCAGCAACGTTTCAAATTCTGGTAAACAAAGTGGAGAGCTATTCAGTAAATTAATTTCTATTGCATTTTGGTTCATTCTGACAAAATAAGTGATTTTCATGAGTTTTTCAGTAGGTTTTTTAACCAAAATTCAGAGAAAGCCGCTTTCTCTTCAGGTGGAATTCTGAACTCTTGGATGCTTATCTAAATTCAGTTAAGCACTCAGAGGGTCACCTACTGCAAATTCAACCCAAAACATAAAAAAAAGAAAAGAGTTGATTAAATGTTCAAACAGGTCACCTACTCTACATGATCCTACTTGTGTGGGAGGGTAGACAAGATAACCTCCAGAGGTCCCTTCCAACCTCAACCATTCTGTCATTCTATGATTTTTTTCTTTAATGCTAGTATCCTAAGCTCACCCTGATCTTTAAAAAAAGTACATTATTTTCTCTTTTTTATTCAGATATCTGCACTGAAAATTAAAGAGACCGTAATCCAGCTATCTGGCACCTTCACTGGTGATGCTTTAATGTGTCTCATGATTTTGAAGGTTAAGCTGGTATGTGTATTTTGTGCTTCTAACTTTGTGTGCAAAGCCTCAAATTTCCATTGCCAAAACTCTTAATGGAGTATTGAGGTACCTACTCAATGTTGAGATTGCAAGACAGCAGGACTGTATAGCAGCCTCAGAGTTGCTGAAGCTGCTTGTCACATCTCTTCTTTGAATGAAACTCCATGAAGGACAGTAGCAGATCTAATGCCACCATTCTCCCAACAGCCTTTCCAGGTGGTGTAGCTATGCAAGGAGTGTGTGGGCTGGCACCTCAGCCTCTGGTAGCATTTGGCATTCATTGGTAATTCAGAAGGACTTTGGAGACCAAAGCCTCTCAGTGGCAGGGGGATACAGGTCTTAACAAATAGCAAAACAGACTTCTATCTCCTTTTTTTTTAGCAGGTTTCAATCATTTTAGGCTGCATTCCTAGAATTTCTGTGTCCAGAAACCTCTCATCCTGGCTACACATTAAAATTGCTTTCCAAGCATCTGAAAAAACCCAAGTACTCATTTAGGCTCACTGTGTCTTCATAGAGTTTGAATCCAGCTATATTCACCACTAGAGTTGAGGAAATGTCCAAGGCCCAGAATGCCTGAAGACTTGAACTCATATTACCCCTCATTATAGGCCTAAATACACCATGCCTGCATTGTGAGTTGGGATATACAGCCAGAGATTAACCTCTTCAACTGGTTCTTCTACCACATATCTCAAAAGCCAAAGCTCAGTAGACAAAATATGTATTAGATGGGCCTAAGCAGGCATGAAACGAGGTGCAGTAGGTGTTACTGACAAGTGCAATATAAAAATCTTCACTGTTGTGATATAGGCAAATGAAGCACAGAATTTGGATATTAGGTGCTCTTCTCCATGAAAATCAATTAGAATAGTGTGTCCTACACCACTCTCATGCCTGTTCCTAGTGATAGCATAGACCTAGCCCCTGCAAGCATTGATGGGTATGCTCATTCATGTCTCATTTCCATGCAAAAGTGTCTGGATTCCCTTGTGTGATAGTATCAGTTGCAACTGTGCATCTTTCCACTGTTAGGGAGCTGTCACCACTGGCTAATTGAAACAAAGGCAAATAAGCAGAAAGATTTCAGCAGTCAAAACATTAGCAGCAAGTGTGCAAGAATGCATCATTGCAATGCATTTGCAAAGAAACAGTGACTTCCACAGGGTAATTTAGATGATACCTACCTGAACTGTGCTCTTAAACATTTCCTGGAGTTTGTGTCTATGGATTTTATTACAACTGACAACCCCTACTGCTCCTACTAAGTTCTTGTTTTAAGAGTTCCTTGAAACTGTCATATGTGAATAGAACACTTCTCATCTTAAGCCAGAGGAAAAGCCAGGGGAAAGGATTATGGGCCCAGCTCAAATGAGTGGACACACGGAAGAATCACAAATATTTGTATTTTGTAATGAGACTGTCCTAAATTTAACTTGAGTACATTTTTTCCTCATAAAGTATTGAAACTAGAAAAGCATATAAATATTTATGTGCAGAGTCAAATACACAAACGTGCACACTATATACTTGTATAGATGCATATATATGTACACACAGACATACTTTAAGGGCAGGTGTGAGTGAATTTATTTACGAGGTATGAAGCCTGGCTCACCACTGCTTTATTTCAGTGTTATGCTGCTGAACTATAATTTATTCTCATGTTGGCATACCAATATAAGAGTGGGTCAATATAGAAAGTGTCTGTGTGCCGCATGTTGCATATACAGGGGAAGGCCACAGTGGTAGTAGTGTTCCCTTCTGGAGTCTGCATACCTTTATATTGGCCCTAAGTTTTCTCTAGGAATTTGGCACCATGATTCCCATGAGAGCACTCATGGCATGGACAGGTATTCACAACACGTAGCAACGCAGTAGTTAGCGCTAGGAGGTAGGAGGCACTGCACTTAAGGCTATGATACTGTAGTCATAGGCTGTAGACTGTGGGAGCAGCAGACATTTATTTCCAGTACAGTCTCTGACAAAAGCCAGTTCAGGTGTTGAAGTGTGTTGGTCAGAAAAAAGGATCTGCGTTGCTCTCTGTACCTGCAAGCCGAGGCAGGAAGCAATTCTCTGGTGGCTACTGGAGTTTGCCCTTCTCTCAATATCCCCTACCATTTACGGCTGAAAGCTCCAGACCTTAACGACAAAGAATTTTAATCAAACTGCTTAATCCGAATAACCGCTGAAGAGAAACTGCAGTAATAGAGAATAGAATTGCTGCCAGGAAAATGAAAACAGGTTTTAAAAAGAGAAACCAGGAGTGGAAAAACAGCTTTGGAGGGAACTCTTGCACTGACCAGCCCTCCCTTTCGGGATTTTAGCAATTCAATTAGAAGTCTTCACAGGTTTAACAGCTCATTGTTGAAAATACATCTCCATCCTACAATGCCTGCTGTTGACAAATAGTATCTGGTTCTGTATAATCAGGATTTCTCTGTGGCTCAGAGGGCAAGTGAGCCTGAGGCTCTCACACCTGCTGAAGAGCACTTGAGGTTTTAAAAGTGGAGCAATGATAACCCATGGAGAGAAAGGATGAACACCAGCATCTTGTCCTGGTATAGGAGAAGAGAAGTAAAACAAGCGTCCATAGGAATTAGAACTAGAGGGACTTGCCCCCAAAGGAGAAACTGTCTCCTCAGGGCACACTGTTGAGTTTCTGGGATAAAGAAGTTTCAGTGTTGCTTTTTTAGCCTTTGAAATGTGCTACATGGAACTGCAGAGAAGCGGGCGAGAAGGAGGCAATGGGGGAGCCTGGGGTTTGGGAATGAAGCTGTTGTCTAATCTGACAGATGGTCAACGTGCAATGCTTTTCCTCAAGCAAATTCCCATAGAGGAGAATTCAGCTTGAGTTTGAACCATAATAAAAAAGTGTTATGAATTCAACAGATTTGGGGGAGAGAGGGGCATTACTTAAGTCTCTTAAGGGTGTCTTAAGTATCTGGAGTTTTTATCTATCCTTATAGAACTGACATTTCTCAAGTGGCAAAGAGTTCAGAGATGTGTTTGTTTTTCACATAGAAGCAAGAAGTGAGGCACCAGGAATTGAACTGGTATACGAGTTTTTCACTTGTAAGCTATGGCAGACCTCTCCATATCTATTTACTATTATTTTGATTTTGAATGTAACTGTTAAATGTCCTAGAAAATCAGAATGGAACCTCATATCTCACCCAGCTTTCACTGGGAAGTCTAGTTTGTTTGAAACAGGCTCCGTATTTGCAAAAGCAGAATATGAGAGTTGATAAGTAGGAATCAGGCTTTGAATATGTTGCAAAACATGAAGTTGGAGGCATGTTGTGTGCATACAGCTTTGCAGAGAACTGGTTACACTGCTGTTGTTAAAATTCCTCTAACCCATCCTGGGTTACCATAACCTTCATTGCCTCCCTTAACGCAGCTGCAAAATGTGTAAATTTAACCCCTCTACCCCACGCAGTTACTCAAGAGTTACAGAGTTGATGTGATTGAAAGGCCTTTGTATACAAGTGATTTTCTAAACTTGTAATATATATATAGCAATATTCTACACAGTCAGCAGTGAGAGCAACTAAAACCAAACCATGAAAGTGGAGTTGTACTGACTCTTTCCAATTACACAAACAATCAACAGGGATAGAAGCAAGGCAGATGAACACTTCTAATATGGAGTTGCGTAACCCAAGAGGACAGAAAGGTGAATGGAAGGGCAATGCTAATTTAGAAAATGAAATGGCTTTTTGATGTTATTTCACTGTGCAATTTGGTAACGTCTGGAAGTACAGTAGCTGCAGCCTGCAGCTGGAAGAAAGAAAAAATCCTAATTGTAGTTTACTTTGTGGACAAATTCTTCAGTCACACCTGATCTGATATCCTCATATTTCATCACTAAAAAATGAAAAATCCCTTTCCACTGTCTCAGATGGCTCTGCTGGAGGGCAGCACTGTGGGGTATCCTTGTGCCTCATCTGGTGCCATTCATTCCCACTATTAACAATCAGCATAAACCTGCCACTTCCAGGATGAGCAGGAAGTTGCCTGCCAGCATGAAACACTTCAGAGTTTTGTACAGGCCAAATTTAGGGAGAAAAAAAAAATGAGGAGGAGGTAAAAAAAGTTGCTGTCATATGCAAAAGGTCTTAATAGTTAAACCTAAACATACATATCTAGCCTCTGCTGGCACCAGACACAAACTTATGGGGAACTTATCCGTTGGCTTTTGGCAGAGAAGACACATGTGGCAATGTCTTCCAAAACCCCACTTTCCATTTCATGCAGACACAATACCCAAAAGAAGTATTTGTGCCTAAATTAGCTGCCTATTCTTCCTAATGACTTCTCTGATCAGTGCAGAGAGGTAAGATCCTCCAGACAGAGACTCCAAGGAAGCGCCCAATTTATGGGCTCAAAGCCACCTTGCAGAGGCTCCTCTTTCCTCTGGCTCTGGAGAAGACCGCAGCAAAAAGCCAGCTAATTCACATGACCAAACATGGGAGCAATGAATCCCCTTCCTCTCCGTTCATGTCTCTCTGCTCATTTATTATTGTAGTTTCTCAGGGAACATCACTAGTGCAGGGTTAACTCAGGTTACCAAAGATGGAGACATGCAATTAAAAGCAATAAAATCTCTGTGTCTTATTGAGTTACAGCTCATCAACTGATTAGAGGTAACTTGTTAAGCCTCAGTAACTCAATTGCTTCCAGTCATGTGCATGTACCCTTAGAGGCAGCTTGATTTCTCTGGAGCTGGCCTCCCTTGGGCAAACATGGTCATGCTGCAAACATTGAAGCTGCGGGAAGAGGCTGGCTAGTGACACACTCCATGCAGGGATTAGCAGCGAGTGGCTGAATTCCCCCTTGCTGGTTTGAAAATAAGCATTACTCAACCTTTAGCCTGGGCCTGTGACAAAGCAGCTAATTCAGCTCTGTTGCAGCATGGCAGGCTGCACGCCAGCTGTTAGCAAGCCTCCACACCCAGATGAGCAAGGCACCAGGCACTCCAGTTCAGCCACCAGCACGGGTGCAAAACACAGCAAAGGTATCTAAATCATCACTTAATTCAAGTTAGAGACTGCTCTGTGCATGCAGGAGTTCAGCCGGGAACAATGCTGGAGTTATACCTTATGCTAACACTTCACTGAGGACAAGCCCTCCTCAGAGAAAGATTAAACTACAGTGACATACAGCCTCTTAACACTTGAAAGAGAACACCCGCAGGATTTTTAATGCCGTTTAATTCACACCATTAACTGATTCAGTTTGCCTTTGCTACACGTCCCCAGGTAGCCAAGACTGCAGCGAGGGTTAGTGTACCATGAGCCACCTGCCTGCAGTGGCAAAGATGAGATGAAACCCCCTTGAAATCTGAAAGGTGGCATGTATTTTGCCACAGAACTCTCTCATCCAAATAAGCCAAGGTAATTCAAATAAGCCAGGGTAATTGGAACATTTAATTTCACCAACTTTCTTTTTTTTGTTGTTGTTGTTGTTAAAAAAAGATGTTCCGGTTCCACAGATGTTTATCTGCACTCAAACCCAAGATTCTTGGTTCTTATTACCAGGATATTAGGCTCCATTTCCACATCAAACCAAGATTTTCTCTTCCATTATTTCCCCCAGTATTAAATTAACAACAGCAAATAAAGACAGCACTATCATAATCTATCAAAAGTAGTTTAATGACAATGAAAACTAGACACAGTTAAGAAAATGTGTTAAGAAGGGTGTCAGCAATAATCCTTGGCCCAAGATTATTAAATGAAATCAAGTCAATTTCTGAGTTCATGCAGAAAGACGTAGTGTCTTTCTGAAATGCACATCTCTTCCAAACGCCCCTTCCCTGGCACACTGTAGGAAGAATGCTTGCATGGATGTGCTTACATGGATGTTCTCTACACCTTCAGTGAACCATGTGAGAGTCCTCCCTAACTTGCTCCTTCATTCTTTTTCTGTGAGAAAATAAATAGATGGCATGAGAGAAGAGAGAAATCTAAAATCTTTTGACCGAATCTTTTCCTTAAATAGTTAGAATATTAAAGAAATAAAAAGAAAATTTCAAAAACCCCATGGTGTTTTTCCTATGACAACAGTGGTAGGTTATTTCAAGAAGAACATTTCAGACAAAACTTTTTTACTCTAAAGGAAACCCCAACACTGGTATTTCCAGTTGTCAGGAGTATTGTAGATATTTTTTAATATCAAACACATCAGCCTTTCGAGATTAACAATCTTCTCTTTGATCAAGAGAGTAAACATTTTGCAGTCCAATATTTCCAAATTGAGATTGTTTTCCACTTTCTTTTATGTGAAAATAGTTGAGATGTCAAAATTTCATCAGTGTGGGTTGAAAACAAATTATTAATATTTCCGACAGGACAACAATTTAATTTTCCATATTTCTCTGACTGAGAAGCTATTCAGACCAATGTGTATTTTTATAGCACCCAGGCTTTGAAGTACCTGAACACCCTCATGTCCTATTAAGACTTGGTTTATGTTCTGTGTAAGCAAAGACTCTTCACCTCCATCCTTCAGCTCTCCTCAGAGCCCACACTCTCAAGGAAAAAACTTTCTCAAAGAGATAGTAAGTCAACAGAAATAATATAACATCAAATCTCAGTATAAGATCAGGCAGATAAATGGACTAGTACCTGGATTAGTTTCTCTTGATTAGTTACAATTATTAACAACCTAAAGAAGTCAATAGGCTAAAGGGAAATGTTGAGTTGGCAAAATTAGCTGATGGCAGTGGTTAGGTTAGCCAAGATAGAATAGGTAGGATTCCAAAGTACTCCTAAAGAATTACTTTACATACCAAGGTGGTAAATATGGACACACCTGAGACTGCCCATATATATTAATACACTTGGAAATCAAAGTAACCTTTCTAGGGAAAGAAGATAACAATTAAGGATGTCTAGTTAATCAGAAAAAAACACTGAAGAGGGAGGAAATGAATAAAATGGAATGTGAAGTGTCTCATGCACAGTGTTTTCAGCCCTCTTGTCTGCTTTCATTTGTCTTGTCTTTAAGAAAGACAGAAATAGGAAAGTCTAAAGGCACTGAGGGAACACATCAGCATAAGATGGAATTGAAGAGGCCAGAAGAGTCTACTCTGAAGAGAGTTATATCAATCATGACAGAATTATAAAAACAAATTAATTACATAGAGAAGGCCAAATAGAGATGTCTGTTTACCTTGAGTTCAATAATACAGGATGCATTAATAGGCAGCAAATATATAACAGGGGAAAAGAAATACAATTTCATGCAACTTTTAATTAAATTAGAGCTTCTCACTGCAGGGAAATTTTACTGGCACTAAAAGCTAGACAAGATTTAAAAGAAAATACTGTGTTTTTATGAATTATATCTATTATCCATTCCTATGTTTTGGTAATTGATTGATTACCAAGGTACGTGGCTGGAAACTTGGGGCTTGATCCCATTATCAGTAAAGTACATGTACGGCTTTTAGGATGGGAATAATTTCAAGCACCTGTCCTGTTATGACCCCGCTACTATAAATGTCAGGTGCACTTTGTTATTGACTTTAAATGGTAACAAAATAAAGCAAATTCTAGGAACTTTTTGGAATCACAGAATGGCAAGGGTTGGAAGGCACAGTGGGAGATCATCTAGTCTAACCCTCCTGCCAAGGCAGCTTCACCCAGAGCAGGTTGCACAGGACATCATGCAGGCGGGATTTGAATATCTCCAAAGAAGGAGACTCCACAACCCCCCTGGGCAGCCTGTTCCAGTGCTCTGTCACCCTCAAAGCTCCAGAAATAAATTTAATTTATGACATAAACTTTTTCTTTGATCAGAAAACCAGTTTTCTATGTTCCTTATCAATCCCACATGCCATTCATTTGCATCTGTAGATACTTACCCTTTGTAAATATAGTTTGGGGAAGCTAGGGAGAAATGCCTGGAGAACAGCTGCTAGTCTGGAGAACATCTACCAATGGGAAATTTTCTGGCACTGAGTTAACCTTACTGATATGTGTCCAGAGGTACTACATAGTACTGTCCCATACTAAATTTGCATAAATCAAAGAATTAATGAAACAGGAGATTTGCCCTATCCTTTTTTCCATAATACTTACAGTTTTCTAGGAAGCTTTTCTTTTCCAAGCCTGCCTCAAGCAAGGAATTGCTCTTCTAAAGGCCTGTGGTGTTCTGCCACTCCTCATTTTTATACTTGTTTCTATCTAGTTTCTCTTTCTTCTTAGCTTCTGGAAGTCCAGTCTTTGGACCTCAATGCAAATTTCAATAGCAAATAAATTTAAACTTGGATAAATTCCCCAAATGAAAGTGGTGAAGGAAGAGAACTTTTATGTCCTGTGATATACTTCTGACAAAGTATAATTAAAATATTTTCATGCTGGCTTGCCTGCTCTGTCTGCCTTTCATGAATGATGAAGCCTATCAAGCTATTATTTGTCTCCACATTGTGTGAGGAAGGATTAAGCCAGTGAAGTGTTCAATATCAGTAAGTGATCTGGAACTCCATAAAAACATCAATTATTATGCAGTTAAAGATGTCTTAGTGCTCTCTAAGGAAGCTAGAGTTTTGTCTTCATTCCTCTGGTGATGGAGTGTGGGGATAACTGTCTCCAGAGACAGAGCGTGCATGTACAACTAAGATGTAAGCTATGGGACTGTGAAGAAGAGAGGGCATTTTCTCAGTTCTTTATTCAGATATACAGGAAGAAAAATAGAACCTAAGTCAGTGCAGAAAATGTGCCCTACTCAGATCTCTGAAAAGATGGGCTCCTCTGCCTGAGCCCCTCCATTTTGTGCTGGCACAGCATAATGGGATCAAGTTCTGAGGCCACATATTATTTGAGATTTTTTGATTGAGCAACCAAAAAGGATTGTGATTAATTCAAATGTAGTGGTGCCTTGCTGAGTGGTAGGTAGCATGGAAACCTACTGACTGGGGAATGGAGCACTGCTCAAATCCTTATTGTCAATTCTAGTTTTAGCTGGTAGGACTCTACTAGCTTCAATACAGCTCTGCCTGTTTACAGCCAAAGGGGATCCTAATTACCAAGCAGGCAGATAGATCATTATCTTCTCTTTACAGGCACCAGTGTCTCAGCATCATGTCTCTCAGACCTGATACCACAGGAATAACACCTCATATACAACTGGGGAGATACCACAGGCTTCACCTTTAAGACTCTCCACCATTCCCAAAGCCTTTTCTCTAAGTATAAATCCAGTTTGAACTAAAGCAAATAAAATATTTGTGTTTGGTGGGAATTGCATATAAGCCTTAATGTAATTATAAGATACAAAAAAATAATGCTGAGGACCTTAAATTACACAACAAAATAACAGAGGACATCTTAAAATTAATTCTGACTAATTAAAAGCATTACTCAGTTAATGAATGATTCATGATTCATATTGCTCAAGTTGCCAAACATTACCTCAAATTATAGATTGGCCACATCCTTTCACTACTATTAATAATTGCAATTATGTCAGTATAAGTACTTTCAGCTACAAAAGCCAATATGTTATCTCCTCCAGACCTTCCTGCCTCATCCTCAGAGTAGAACTAAGCTAAGGTCCCTAGAGCACACAAGGGTGCAGAGGAGGAGTACATTTTTTTCAAGAGAACGGCATCTATGAGTGATCTAATGGTCTAATGAAGGCCAAAAGATGTGCATGATCTCAGCATGCCCTGTGCTATCCAGACAGTGTTGGACTGTAGGAACATACGACGTGCCCAGTGAGTCTTTATTCCTCCCTCTGCTAGTGTCTGATAGTACTTCAAATAACCTTATCAGAGATATCAGAAGCTCCTAACCAAATACCAAGATGAATAGCTGTTACTACAAAAAATATCCCCAAAAATCTGTGTAAGTCAGACTGCTTAGAAATTGTCCTAACCTGAAATCCAGCCACAGGTGAGTTAGAAGACCAGCATGCTGCCTCCCCCTCCACCTTGCAACCTTGTTATTTTGAACATTTTACGTATACTTGTCATGAAGTTCGTATGTTCGGTCCTTTTTAAGTGCTGATGCGTCCTTGCTCACAAACCTCTCTTGTGGCAGTGAGCTCTGCAGCTGTATGCGCAGTACATGAAAATCCATCTCCTTGTACCAGGTTCATATCTGTGGAGTTTTAAAATTCTCTAAAGTCCCCCTGTTTGAGAGGGATGGGGCAAAATAAGTGCCCAATTTAACCTCTGAAACTGAGTACCTTTCATGTGAGCGCTGCATCCCCTCCTGTTTTTTTCTCCAAGGCAGGCAGTGGCAGTCCCTGACCTCTCAGTAGCTCAGCTAAATAAACCTTGGTAGAGGCAGAAGAGGTGAAAGACATTTTGAACTGAAATGTTCAGAGAGAAGAATCTTAACTCAGTGTAGCCATTACACAGCTTGGAAAGAGTTGCTTAGAGTACTTTGTGGTAAACACTGGAACGAAGATTTTCTTTCCTTTGTCGTTAAATTGCTTATTTATTTATTTACTCACTTACTTGTTGGACAACAGGGAGCATTTAAGCTAACTTTTGAGATAATGAAAACTATAATTGAACCAGGCTATGAAAAGAAGAATGTAAGTTGTGCTTGGATCTTTTCTAACACAGAATTTTTCATGACTCAAGAGAAAAATGAGGAGCAGGAAAGCTTCTTTTATAGTAAAAAGCAAAATATCTCTGCCTGCTGTAAAGCCAGGATTTGAAGACATAAATATTGTGGAGTTGTAGAAGCTTTAGGATTTGAGATTAGCTAGCAGGTTTGATTTGGGTTTTTGAAATAATTAACCAGAAAGTCTTATTGACCTTTCTAGAGCTGGGCATGGCTTAGTTTCATTAAGTGCTAAAAAATCAAGGAACTCTTTCTTCATGTTGAAAGATTGAAGAGGGCAAAGACACTTGGCTGCTGATTGAAATAGATACTGAACTGCCATCTCGGCTGCCATCACTGCATTCACTGACTTTTCACCTCAGTTTGACTCAGGGTGAGAAATTGAGCAACTGCTTTCATAGAAATTTCCACTATCGCCTTATACAGCAATGTGCTTGGGTTTTTCTCATTTCTTTGTTCCCCTCGCAAAACACACCAATATATCCTTCTCACTCCCAGGAGAATATTACCACACTAGTGGAGTACCAGCACATTTACGCTGCTTACTTTAGTAGTAGGTCAACTTCGTTTTGCTGTATCTACCCTCAACTACATTCTCACTGCACACTGCTTAGGCTATACCATAGCTTTTATTCCCCACCCTCTGCTATTGTTCTGGCATCTCAAATAAATGATCCATAGCTGCCTAACATGCCAAGGCAATGCATTTGAGGAATGTCCAGTTGCAGTCATCTAGTCCATGGCAACAAAACAAAAAGTCAGGAGGAGAATAAGTTATGGGGGAAGCCTTGCAGTTTCATGTCACAGTTTATTTGCCATGAGCTGGCCACTGCTGGATCTCTCCAGCCCAAAGAGAGCACAAGTGCATGCAGATTTGACTTGGAACCTAGCACAAGATGAATGGGCAGCATTAGGGAAATGACACTTGCAGCTGAACATAATAAAAAGCATCTCACAAGGGAGGCTGGATGGTCAGCTTTATTGCCATGCTGTTTACTCCACTCATTTCAGGGTATTTATAACACACTTGATTGACTGTCATTTTTTTCCAGATGAGGTTGCACGAGTTGTGGAGGGCGGATGAGACAAAGATGGGAGATTGAAACGCTCCCTAGGATTAAACTGGGTAAGACAGACTAAATGACACAGTTTACTCTCTGGCATGGTGGGGATTCATGGTCCACCTCTCTGGGCACCCAGCTGAAGAGCTTGGGTTAGGAGCCTAAGAGATAGCAGAGAGAAAGGCTTCAGGAGGGTAATTGAGAGCTCTGAAGAGCCAAATCACTGTGAAAGAACATCTCTGTCTTCGTTCATGGCCAAGCTGAAGATTAGGCTGCTAACTTAAGTACCACAACTAAGCATCAACTGCTATAGGTATGAAAACTCTCTCCTCCATCCTTCTTTTGTTTGATAATTAACCAGTAAACCAGTAACCATCGCTAGCAGCCAGGTATTGTACTGCATGTGGACACAGCAAGGCCCTTACACCTCTGTCTTGATACCATTCCACCTGCTTATATTCTTATCCATGGACAAGGACTTTCTCCTAATGTATCCCTTCTTTGACTTTCACATTTTCTCACTCTTTATTTCTTTAATTCCTACAATTTAGCATTATCCTGGAATGTAGAATTCTGAGTAGGCTCATAAAATTTCAGAAGAGGAAACTGCTCATTTCTCACCCTTCATAAGGCTGAAGATGTCAGTAAAGGTTGTTATCATCACCATTACACTCAATGCAGAAGTGACTTCAAAGCATGAAGGTAGCAGCCTCAGTCCTGCTTGCCAACAGAGATGAAATGTCCTCTAGGCTGACATAGATCACACATGTCACTTGCAATATCCTGTTCTGTATGTTCCTCTCTATTTCCAGATAGATTTGAAGGTTATTTTAATTGCAGTTTGTAAAGCTTTGTATACAGTTCTGACAAACAAGCAAAGCAAGTCAACAGAACTAGGTGAGCTGACCAGATCAGGCCAGAGTTCAGAAACTTTAGATGCTTGTCAGCTGCTCTTGAAAGGTCAAACCCCCAACTAGACATTATTCCATTATCAATCTGTTTCCAGTTTTATCCTGGAAATGTCTCATAAGCCAATGCATGCCGTTGACACTAATAGTGAACACAGGTTATCACTAACTGCTTTTTTCTGAAGACAGGCATTCCCCCATTGCTGAAAAATCTGACTCCTGTTTGTAGGCATGTGATGAACACAGCACATCACAATTTCCTGGGGCAATCCAAAATGGATTCTTTCCTGTTGACCCTGAAGTCCACCACACTGAAAAAATTTGGACTTGAATGACTGAAAATCTTTTTTGTGGTGGCTTGTGTCCCTTGGAAATGCACTAAACAGAATTACCCTGCCCATTCTTGTGCACAGTGTATCATCGTGAGTATTGCCACGAAAACAGAAACTGTTGTCTCTGGGGACTCAGCCTTGCATCTTTTTCCTTTTCCTCGCTGGGTTTCTGATGCAGCTTCTGTTCCTTCTAAAGTTGGTGTTACACTGGGTCTCAGTAACCAAACCAGGGCAATCTGTATAACAAGTCATGTGAGGCTGCAAAAAAACGTACATGGATGAAGGCAGTGTAGCTGCTTCTTTTCAGGCATATCTTTGTTCACATTCTTGGGTGCTATATTGTCAAGAAGGAAGATGAATTCTAAATAACAGCTATTCAGTACACAATTTTGGCCACTCAAACACAAGGCAGTTCAGAAAGACAGAAGTGTTTATTTGTGAGGTGAAAGAACCAGTGTTACTATTAATTGGAATATTCTTTGAAGAAAGTTGCTCAGGTTCCCATTGACTACTATCATATAAGCCATAAAATAAAATAAAAAAAAAAAATATACTACTCTGGGCACTCATACTTTAACTTCTTTTACAGGATTCAAACTACCATAATGTACAATTTCTTCAAGGAATGTGGTAACTGTAACTTTCTTTAAAGGTGTGAGCTTCCCTATTTAAGGTATACTTCAAAGTGGTATTTCAAGTATTTATGATGTTGTTAAGGACTGAAATAATCTAAGTGTCATAAAGGAGGTTTTAGACCAGGAATTTAACAAGTCTTCTGGGCAAATATCAAATATTTTTAGAACATGTAACACAAAGTGATGATCATCTGGAGCAATTCTTGAGACCCTGAAAACATATCACTTAAGTGAATACGCACAGGAAAAATAGGATCTGTGGTAGTCAGAAACTGTTCAGAGTAAAGAGCACTTCAGTGAGGCAACCTGCTTCAAATCCTTCTGACATATCAAGTAGCAGAGAAAGAATGTGAATGCTAGACAATGGAATTATTGAGGAATCTCAGCTGGTAGAATCCCAGCAGAGTCTGGCAGACTGCTGAGTATCAGTAGAAAGCAAGGCATGGAAGAGCCCCTGCTCACACAATACCTGAAAGGCCAGAAGAGGGGGAAGGAGGAAATAACCAAGCAGTTTTCCACTAGGCATCTGTCAGTCAACATGACAAAGATCTAAGGGAGTGGGTCAGGGATCAGAGAGCACCACTTGCACTGCTGAGTGCTACCGCCATGTGCTTGCTGAGAGGTTACAGAGGGTAGATTCCTTCAGATATCTTTTTTTTTCTGAGAGTGCAACAAATTGGGGACACAAGTATCATTTTGCAAAAAGCTACCTTAGCTCACTGGGGCACCACTGGTGGTGGAGGACAGGAACTGGAGATGCAGCACTGGGCAGTTGCAAGGGACCAACTGGAGTACTTGCTCTTAGAGGTTTTTTCTGGACTCAGAGAGCTCTTCAGAAAGTTTGTACAAATGTTTTCAGAAGGAGCAGCCAAATGTAGGGGACTTGCTCTGAAACCAAAGAATGCTAACCATTTGACATGACATTTTTTAAATACCTTCTAAGCACCACAGCACTTCAGGTCTCAGAACTGGCACTTTCATTTCCTGAAAGTCTACAAAATTGGAGGTAAAGATTAACAGGAAAAACAAATATCAGGTAGAATGTGTTTCAGATGTTTGTTGCAGAAGGAAAGATATTTTCTCTAGGCAGAAAAAATGACCATGAAAAAAAATATACCACTTTGAAAGCAGCCCTGTGGAGTCATCAAAACCTAAATAACTTATCTTTGCTGATCTCCAGGGAGGATGGCAAACGACAGAACAGAGAGACGCAGTGCATGGGTTAGTGCATACAAACGATGGAACACACTGCGGTGTGCATCAAACAATCTTTAGGGAAGCAAATGTGTTTGGAATATTTTCAGCAGTTTTATTTCAATCAGAGGACCAGTTATGGAAATGGATGAATTAATGAGTCAGAATGTATAGACATTCAGGGGAGTTCTTCCGTAACTGGATTCACTGATAGATCTTTCAAAGCAAAAGAGAGGTGGTTAAGATGACACAGTCTAGCTGTCATCCATGCTAAAAACTACCAAACCAGTGCTGACAAAACATATTATAAGTGATCAAGAAAAGTAGAAATCCCTTGAGATATTTCTGATCTTCTCCTTCTGTGTTGTGCATTGTGCTTTCCAATATCTTTTCTGAAGGACAGCAAATGTGAATAAGTAATGATGAAAATTTAGGTCTTGTAAGCATCATACTAGTTATAGAGCTAGGGTTTTGTTGCATGAATACCAGGTGCACTCCAAACACCCATTCCTACACACTGAAGTTTTGATCTCCTAGGGTTACTCTGGTCCTCAGAACAAACATATAGAAACCCTGCATAAAACAATATCCCTGTGTCTGTCTACATATGGCCTGACTAAATGATGCCAAGCCATGTGTAGACAATGCAATCTTCATAATAACTCAAGGTAAGGGTTTGGGTTTGTTGGGGTTTTTTGTATTATTTTTTTAAGGGAGAGAATTAAGAATTTGTTCATCTGTGCAACTATCATCTACCATCTTTCCTATAAACAGAAATAAAAGCATACCCCGTCTGCTGCACAAAATAGTTATAAACTAACAACACAATTTAAAATTTAGTTTATAGCTGTGTCTCACTTTGAATTTTTTTTCCTACTTCCTTCTCTCTGTATATCACACAGTCTCTTCTGGTTTTCTGATCTGGTTTACTGTACTTTTCCTTGGCATCCTGGTTTTTTCTTTCATTTCTTCATCTTCTACTGTGTTCTCACTTTTGTTCTTCTACTGTTAGCATATCCCTTATAATTTCTTTCCTCTTCATGCTAAGATTACCATACCTGTTCTTCCCTTCTCTGAACAATTCGAACTCCTTGCTGCAGTTTCACATCTGGCAATGAATCTTCCCAAATTCTCTCTGCCCTATGGAGGCACAATCATTCCTCACATTCCTCCCATCATGTTACTGGCTCCACCTTTCACATCGCTCTTTGATCACCAGCTGCTGTTTGACACATGCACTATCCATAGCAGCAGAAGTCTTAGTTTTGTCAGGAAGGCAATGCAGGAATACTTTGCCAAAATAAGGGTAAGAAATGGATTCCAGTATATACCAGAGCACAACCGAATATGACTTATGAGCAAATAATTCAGTGATAAAAGCATAGAGGCAAAACAGGAAAGATGAGCACATGATGCTGTAGGACTGTCACCAATGCAAACTGTAGAGAGTCACTTTTTCTACCGTAGCTGCCCTATGAGAGAGATCATTTTCTCAAAATAAATCAGATCTGGTAAATCCAAGACCCTGTGGCAAACAGCAACAGTGATTTTTAGAGCTGCTAAGCCTGTAAGTCCCCTCCAATGCAGGGGAGTGTATGACATGACTCACATCGTGGCTGATGAGAGACACCACCTTCCAGGTTGCTTTCCACCTTTGGAAGGATGCAGCTCTTCTGGAAGCAATGATCTTTACCTTTTTTAGGACTGGAAAACTGACACATTATAATGTCATAACTGTAATGCAAGATTATAATGTTAACTGTAACATTCAAGTTGGCAACATTTGTACAATATCCACCCACTGCCTCAGTGCTTTTTTTTCCTCTTCGTATGAACATCTCAGGCAATTTCAAAACTCTTTAGTGAAATATAAGATTAAGCTACAAACATGTTAGCAATTTTGACAAGGGCTGAAAGTGCAATGGAAAGATTTAAGAAGAAACTGTTTTAAAACACCCGTATACCATACAGAATTACCTGTGAATATGCAAAACAGAAAAAATATTTAAATCCTTGTTTTCATTAAAGATATTTTATGGAGCACTCATGAAAACTGTATTGGAAAGGCCTGCATAAGGTAATGAGGTAAAGTTTCTTCTCGATGAGTCATGAGCTGACGTCCTAAAACAGTGCCTGAGATGTGCTGTCGTCAGGGAGAAAAATCGTCTCCGGGTTTGCGAGCCTTTATCATTACAATAATATTCAAATGGCTCCTCAAAATGAAACCTTGATAGCTTACTTCTGCAAATACACAGAAGTAATCTCTTCACCATATTCAGAAAAAGCTGAATGCTAATACTGTGTAATAGATCCACAGTTTAAAGATTAATTAAAACACTAAAAAGAAACTTAAACTAACAACACAGTTATGTGGTATAAGTCCTCACTTACAACCCAATTAGAGAAAGGAAGATATTTTTAAGACTGTTTTTTTCCCCCTAGAATCTTCCTTCTGATATTGCCCAGTACTTTTTGACTGAATGAAAATGTCCCAGAACACTTCCATCTTGTGCAGATATTATACTTTATTCAGAACCTGTGAGGCAGTCTGAAATGAGATTCTGCTCACAAACAGTCCCGTTGGCAGCACTAGGACTATTTTCAGACTTAGGACCAGGTATTATTGAGTTACTCACATATCCAAGGATGTATATAGTCATTCAATGGGGCTTACAAAAATGCCTAAGCACTCTGGACACCTAACACATAGAAAAGCTAAGAGATGTTAGAACCTGGCTCTGGGACATGATGGAAATTTATCTTTAAAGATAGGATCTGCTGGGGTTTCATCTTCCGGTGAATTGATCAAACACTTTGTGGCACTAGCCAAATTTTGCCCTGACCAGGGAGAAAAGAGACATCACCTCACAACGTCCCTCTCTGCAGGAGGCTGAATTCCCTTTGCAGTGATTCACTGGAAATTAAATTGCTGAAGATGTTACAAAGCTGCATATTGGCTGACAGTTCAGGGGTGTTAAAGAAGCTACAGTGAATATCAGCAACTTTATCAAAGTGCCAATGGGGATTGAAGAGATTATCTGTTTCCAGAGTAGTTTAATATATAAGGAAGGTGATGACGGTTGGTAGTGGTGGGGTTCTTGCTGTTTTTAGAGAAAATACTGCAAACCTGTCAGGCTCTTGCCAGTTCTTGTTATTACAGCTGGAGCTCAACACCTGCTTATTTACTGTTTCACTGAACATAGCAATGTGGAATAAGGGCTTGCTTACCTTCAGCACATAAAGATGAAAGAGAAGGGGAATGATAAGCGTGAATCACTTATTACTTAGCAGTCTTACTTGGGCCAGTTCTGCCAGGTTCACACCAACTCCATGGTATCATTTCAAGGCTTTGATCCAGGTTTTAGCTCATCTCCACTGCATTAAATGAAATCCTCTTATCTTCCTGTACTCCTTTCTTAGACCCTGCATTCTCCTTTATCTTTGAGCATTGTTCTAGCCCTCCCTTAGCAAAAGCCCTGTGTGTGTACATGGAAATGCCTGCCATCAGCAAAGCGTCCCAAAATCCCACCAGTTCCCAGCAAGCACAAGCTCTGTGTAACAACAGGGAAGCACAGAGCAAAAAGTAAACTCAGTCTTTGCCCGTTTCACTGGATGTCCTGCCTGAAAACAAATAAGCAAGTGAACAGGTGAACAAACCTCCAGCTCCTTCCCATACCTTGGACTGTGACATGCCGTGTAGTTATAAACTAGCTCCAGTGTCTTGAAGATCTGTTGTGCCTGGCATTGCTCAAATGTGAGTGAGAGATCACCCATGCCCTGTAGATCTTTCAGGCCCGAGTTTCAAAATAAACGTATAACAGGAGAAAGAGATAAAGCACACAGACAGAAGACTGAAATGGAGGAACATTGCCAAAACCAACAGTATTTGCGTGCCTGAGGTGTCTTTGATGTCAGGAGTGATGCGCTGTACCCACAT
The DNA here is from genome assembly GCF_000687185.1 of Egretta garzetta. NCBI lineage: Eukaryota > Metazoa > Chordata > Aves > Pelecaniformes > Ardeidae > Egretta > Egretta garzetta. Next base: position 478,707 of record NW_009258299.1, on the reverse strand, counting down.
TTTTCAGGGACAGACACCGATTCCAGACGAGTTCAATCTAAGTCATTGTTTTTACTGCAAAACCCTTGTTTCTTCAAAGCTATGTGTCATCTGGTGCAATATCATTGTCAGTTCTAGTGTAATGGTTCTGCCCTAACACATCCTCCCAGTTCTTTTGTACTCAACTATTTTGCAAAGTATATTTCTGATACTATTAAGACAGCCAAAAATGAGAATGTTGATCTGGCCAGGTTGTAATCAGAGCTGGACTAATTATGGATGTAACTATCCACTGAACATCAGTATCGTTTTTTTGACTATTCCTCAAATGGAGTGAATCTGTATACCCTCATCCTCTTCAATGATAGATGAAAATCAGGACCACCACGCCAACAGCTGAAATGATAATACAGTGAGCCTGGCTACTTCCCTGCAAGCCTTTGTGGTTGAACGGTATGTTGCTAATCTTGATGCTTCTGTGATGAGCCTTTACACTGGAAAATGCATCTAAGCCGAATCATTGTTGCAGACTGCATTCATGTCAAGGCTATTAAACTCAGAAAGGAAACAGCTGGTCCTTCAAGACCTGCATGCCTGGGACCAGAGATGGACAGCCATCAATGTTGCTGGTAAAAGTAATCTGGAGGGGGAGAAGAAAGGTATACATCACATAGATAGAGATGGAGAGGCTTACCTCTGTGTGATCCTGTTCACTAGTATTCTGTGGGTCTACTAAGACCTGCTAAAACAACTATTTCTCTATTTTATACATAAGCTAGCACTTGTTTGGAAGACAGTAAAGAGCTTGGGATCTTCTCATTTGCTTCATTACACCACATAAGTACTTGCTGTAGGGCAAGGAAAGAAATAAGGGTTAAGGGCAAACATGGGGCCTGATTGACCTGTGCTTAAAGGCCTTTTACTTTGATGTGAGCTGAGGTAAGTACCTGAGGAGTCACTCTTGTGGTAGAGTTTCACCAGCGTACAGCTTTGCTCCCATCATAGATGTTCTGCTTACATTGTGTCTTGCACCAGAAAAACTCTGGAAGTGGAACAGAACTGTAAGAATCTGATCTGTGCTTCTTAAACCGCTCTCCATAGGCCCTTCCTCCATCCTTCGTGTCACTCTCTTACATACTGGTTGCAGAACTGTTCATCATCAACAGGCCAGAGGTGTGGAAATCAGGGCAGGTGGGATCTTCTGTTCATTCTGTGGGGCAATCTCTTAGCTTCAGCTCCTGGCAAGGAGCAGACATCCCACACTGCAAGCTGCAGGCTGGTGACTCCCCCTGGGCAAACCCTGAAGTAGATCAGATGCTGCAGGAGCCTGGACTTGTATGTGTCTCCTCTGGGTAAGAAGCCAAGGATCTGCATTACGTTGATTCCTTTACCTCTCTAGTGTGCTTTTACTAGACTCCCAGACTGCTTTCTGCACAGTGATGTGGGTTACTTTCATAATATCTGACTCTATACTTTAAAAAGAGATGTGTGTTCCTGCTTCCCTGGTCCATAGTATCTGCAAACTTCATGGCATGTGATAGAATCACATAACCACAGAAGCACAGAATAGTTAGTTCAGATGGAAGGAGCATCAGGAGGTCTCTACTCCAACTTCCTGTTCAGAGTCAGTGTTGAGCTCAGACCATGTCGCTCAGGGTTTTATCCAGTGTGTCTTGAAAGACTCTAAGGATGGAGCCTGTACAAGATCTCTGTGCAACCTAGCCCACTGCTTTGCTATACTCATGGTGAAAGAATTTTTCCTTAAATCCCTTGAAAGACTTACATCTGTTTTCTCTCATGCTCCCACCACACACCACTATAAAAAGACTGGGTCCATCTTCTCAGTAGCTTCCCTGAAGGTATGGGCAGGTTGCTATCAGGTAACCCCAAAGCCATCTCTTCTTCAGGTTAAACAAGCCCATTTCCCTCAACTTCCCCTCACAGGCTACGTACTTCAGGTTATCAATAAGTATATCCTCTGTCCTTAGACCTATGTTTTGCTCTCAAACTGATTTCTAAGATGTATCAATCAACAGATAAAAACATTTTTTATTAGAAATCTTTGCTAGATTACGGGTATTTCTGGTCTGCTGGACACAGCCCTCCCTGGACATACCTTATGTCTCGTGGCTGATGTGAAATGAGGAGGTATTCAAAGCCACTGCCCTTTGGATGACAGGTACCACCACCATGGTAGTAACTATTAGGAGAATCAGGGCAGAAAGCAATGTGAGCTGAAGGAGGAAACACCACATTTCTCCCAGTGGTCATTCTTACCCTTGGTCTTGCAGGCAGAGTCCAGTTGTCCCTGGGAATACTGCATCGCTTCTGCCACTCTGGATGGGTTCAGTAACTGAACTGAAAAAACCAATCTTCCATGCAACAGTTCTCTTACAAATTTCCTGTAGTCTCCATTGATTTTTTTGGAGAGGGAAACATGTATAGAGCACATTGCCTTTTGCCTTTCCTTTTATGCAGAGAGGACTTTAATTAGTGCCCTTTGTGTTAAACCATTAGATGTGGCCACCTGTGGTATCTTGAAGTTATTCACATTTTTAAGTGTTTTTAAATGTTGGGTCTAAACCACCCAGAGATTTTCCATCAGCGAGAAAATACTCAGTTGCCTGGCACATTTTCCATTACCTTACACCACAGGAGTGGCATAAAAGAGCTAGAGAAAACTCTAATGTTTTTACTACAGAAAACATTGTTTTTCTTTTTTTGGGGGTGGGAGGGCAAATGTAGGGGATTTCAATTTATTTTGCCGATATTTATTTACTCTTTTGTCCTATTCACTCAATAACAAGACCTGAGTAAAAGCAGTGATTATTTAGATTATTTTATTTTATTCAGTGAAACTCTTGCCCACGGCAGCCATATAATTTCTTTCCCCTCCTTCTGTTTGCAGTTTGGTGACCCCATCTTTGCCAAGACCTTCCCCATCCCATCCCATCCCATCCCATCCCATCCCATCCATCCCATCTCATCCCAGTAGCTCTTCTCTCTGCAGCCATTTCCTCAGTTTTAATTTCCAGTTTATAAAGGAATGTCTGTTATCCACATGTCCTCTATAGAATAGGTGAATGACAAAAATGAGATGTTATTCTTTAGTTGTTCTGCTGCTTATCGTGTCTGTTCATAATACTATTACTATGCTCTTTGTTACGATGTTTTTGCTAACCTCTGTCATTTACAAAATGCTGTTATCAGTTAAGGGTTCCATGTAACTTTATGAACTTAAAATGATTACATACATAGAGATCCATTTTGCCATAAACAGAATGTGTTGGGTGAACTGCAGCAGGCGCTTAAAAGTGGGGAAGCACTGTCCAGTAGATACACCTGGAAAAAAGTCTGGAAAGCAGACTGCCTCTACAGTTCTGGGATGCTCTGAAGCCCATTAGGCCCCAACCATCAACCCAATGTTATACTTCGCAGATTTGTTCTGCAATCAATAGTGTGTGCCAACTGCCTGGCAACAGTCGCAGCCCTTAGGTAGTTTTGCATGACCCTGGGCTTAGGGCAGAAAGGGGAAGGTCTTGGACACTCTGAGTGTTACAAAGGGGTCCTGGAGGCAGACTTTTCTCCTAAGTGATGAATAGCAAGCATGATCCCAGGACAGATTACAGCAGGGAACAGAATATAACTCTGGATCCAATAAAACAGTGAACTAGGACTAGTCCCCAGACACCAATCCTGTTTTTTTTCCTTTTTTGCAGAAAGGTCCTGAACCTACCAAAAGCAACAGAAGTTTTGCCATTGGCATACACGGGACTTTTGGCCTATTGATTTTTTTTCAGAGCAATTTACCATCGGATTTCAGGCTCTGAAATTGGAGTTTAGATGAGTAATATAGCCTATAAAATAGACCATTGCTGTCAATGCTTTCCGACTCAGGCTTCCACTGCCAATGCTGATGTGTGGAAATCCACAACTCACTTCATGAAAATTCTATAATATCCTGCCAATGCTTCCTGTTTTCATGAGCACCCTGGTATTTAATTAATTCTTAAGAATATAAACCTACACAAAAGTAGCATGTTTGCAGAGCAGATGAAGTGAATCTAACACAAGCAAACATTATCTGTGCATTTTTGTCATGAATAGATAGCTCAGTTAGTTACAGAGGGAGCTTAGATTAATTCCGTGAATCTCAAAACCAAACAATATAGAGGAAGAGACATCGGAGACACTGAGCATTCAATGGGTGTGTGCTTTCCGACAGAAACACCGGTTATTGTTGATTAGCCTGTATAATTTGCATTATATTGGATTTACTGTACTTTGTCTAATATTCACAGTTCTGTCCAAAACCCTGGTGTACACGATGACAAGAAGACAGATAAACAGGAACAAGTGCAATACAGATCAACTATATCGAGAAATACATTAGTAAAGGACAAAAAGGATAGGAAATAAGAAAACTACAATACAGTATGATTATACTTTGCAGCCATTGTGGGATTTTGATTTTCTATTTATTTGTTGCAGAACAGGTTCCTTTTAAGGAAGCAGGGAAAATAATTGCTTGAATAGTGATTAGCCCTAACCACCTTTTGTGTTTTCTGGAGTAGCTACTGTCATGGCTGATGATATAACAGCTTGTTGAATAAAAACAGAAGGACAAAAGGAGATGATCAAGATGGCACAATAGGAATAAAGCATCAGGATCCAGGTTGTAAAAGGAAGGAAGGAAGGAAAACACTCAACTCCCTTCCTTAAAAGGAAGAAAACGCTCAATACTGAATTAAGATGGTGTCAGTTGAGCTGAGGAGGATCAGATATACAAGGCACAAAAGAACGCTCCTGCTGCGTGAAAGAGAGGATGCCAGAGATATCTAACACTGGGATGCATTTGCTTTTTGGTCACAGACTTCTTACTTCCTACACAGGTATCTTCTGGATATTCTCAAAGTAGCAGGAGATGGGCTGTGCTGCTTAGTTAGCTGTGCTGGTTGGGTTATACTGAAAGTTCCTCACACATACCTCTTTAAAATTGCCTCTTCTGTCCAGCCGGTATGTTTGCCACAGTGAAAATAGGAAGTGAGGGAAATCTTGGAGAGTAACTGTTGCCCAATATTAGTAATAATCTAAGTGAAACTGTGCAAATAACGAAGTCTAATCTGCCAAAAGTACTCAGTAGACAAGTAATGGATGCTTTTAAGAAGAGTAATTAAACTTACTTTGAGAGAAGTACATTTACAGCTCTTTTGGAGACCAGAAGATCTCTCCACATACCTTTGCTATGACTTAATGGTTTGCCTGTTATGAACACAATTATTCCCTGATTGATACCTCAGTTACTGTGCAAGGCTTCAAGACAGGGTAAGGACCCTGCTGTGCTGGGCACTGCCCAGCTGGTCCAGAAACAATCTCAGCTGAAACTCATTCATAAATTCAGCGAAACTGTCCAGTGGCTCACCATACTATGCTCAGTAAAAATTAAGGTATCAAGAGGCAACAGTTCTTAGAGGAAGCCATTAGCCAGCAGATGCCCATTGTCCCCAGAGATAACATCAACCATGTTAATGCCAAGAGGGATGACACACAGTCTTTTAAGCTCAATGGATGGGGCACAGCAGCACTATCTGGTTAGTGAAGCCCTTCCCCAAGGCTCCCAGTTGCAGAGTGTAGATGGGGGAAATACATGATGTGAGGCACTTTTCTAACTGCAGTCTCAAGGGCTGAGCTGGTGATGAGAGGTTGTGCCTGGGCTGGAGGAAGGGGAGATGGATATCACTTCAACATGATTTTTGTGGAAGTCAAGGAGAGGGCTTCTGGGGCATAGAGGCCCCGGCATAGCAAGTAGTTGCCTTATGTCACCAGTTTCTCACTCAGAAGGAAATAGACCCATTAGAGTCAGAACAGCACTAACCACTCCGGCTGGGCAAGGCAAAATCACGTGGGCTAATTGTCTCATAGCTGGCAAAAGCATTTAGAAAAAAGCCTCACAAGAATTCAAAACCCACTTTGAACCTCGACACTGGTTTTAACCTGTCTGGGTAGGGAGAGACAAACATACCTTATTCACGGCAAGCTCTTATTCAAGATGTTCTTTTGAGTCTGGAGAGAGATTTAATATAGCCTCCCTCCCAGGAGACTTTCCATGGTCCTGGGCTCTGAGGTCATGACAGAGAGGAAGCCCCAAACAGTGTGTCATGGCTGTCCGGGAACATGAAATGACACATTCTCATGAGCAGTCTTGAATTCATAGACTTAAGAAAGTCATATAAGAGCATCCTAACGAGTAACTGTTTATCTAAAGTGAAGGACCAAACTTCTTGGCATTTCCCATCGTTAATACCTTCGTCAGTTTGGTTGTAAGTCTCAAAGCAAATTTATGAACCTTCTTTTCAGAAAGAGAAAAATCTCAAACACCTTTTGTTGCTTCCTGTATAGAGCCTTGCAAAACCAAAACTTTTGGCTCACTAATCCAAATTTACTACATAAGCTTTTTTACTGAACTACTTTCTGACCACGGAAATGGTTAGGATGTGCATCACAAGACTGCAAAAGAGAAACTATGAAACCTGTGAGTTTTTCCTCTTTCTACTACATTGTCTTTATTCTCAGTCAAATACCAGTACGCTCTTCACATAAGAATAGATTGGATCACAATTTACTTGTTCTCAAACATCACCCTGTTTCCCAGTATTGAAAGAACAGAATGTATTGCAAGCGAAGTGCAGCTGGTTCATGACAAATTTGCTAGAATGCCTGAAACTCAAATTCCTATCTGAGTTTGAAGTCTGTGCATACTTACATGGGAATTTAAGGCATATTTGCTCCGCCGTTTCACACTGTCTGGAGCACTAAAACAGTCCATTGGCATAAAGCAACAAACCACCTTCACCTGTGAAGACTGCAAGGCAGCAAGAAGAGATTCAGTTCTCTTAACATCTCTGCCAAATCTGTAGTTGAAAATAACTATGAACTGTGTTACTATGTTCAGTTATAAATAGATTGTGCAGAAGTATGGGGTATGAATTAAGTAAATCACAAGACCCAGCAGGAGTAGCTAGAAAAAATATTTGTCTTATTACCAGATATAATTGTGTTATTTGGGAATGCCATCCTTTGGATGCTTGATCATCTTTGCACAGGTGATGCAATTCAAATGTGCTATCTTTGATCTAAATGGAGTATGCATTTGCATACCTACCTTGGAGATAATGAAAGAAAGAATTAATGCACTTCTGTGTAAGACGTAAGTAAGGAATTGTCCTGTATTTTTCCACATCCCTTACCTTTTTTTGTCCCTTGCCTGTTTCCAGTCTGTGTGGATAACTGAGACATCGCTTGTGTCGGGTCTTAGAAGCATAAGCAAGATCATTGATGGAAATGAAGCAGCGATGGTACCACTCTTCACTTTCCTTTCTGCCCCAGCAAAGAGTTCCCAGCCCCCCATGTAGCCTCTTATTACTGCATGAAGGAGTATGAGAAGTGGGAAGATATCCAGTTATTTTTTGACCTAATTGTGCTGCCATTCTCCATTGATCACCTAGCTGATGATAGTGATCAGCCTGGATCATGTTAGCTGACATTATGAGGCAGGGCATTGGATACCATTGGATGCTGTGTTGATAAATATTTCCTTGCCATCTATTCTTAGAGGCACCATCCTTATCACATAGTTACACCAATGCCGTTTTCAACTTTCTTTTGTACCTGACAGTCAGAATGGCAACTGTTTTCAAAAACAGCAGACCTCCATAATATCCCCCATGAAAATAAAAATCAGAAATTATTGCCTGCTTTTCCAAACATTTGAGAAATTGATGTGAAAGTATAGATAACGTACTGATATAGTTTGCATCTTATGTAGACTCCACACTTAGTTACTTCCTGAGTTTTTTTCTTTCTATTTGTCTAAGCATTAATAATTTAGACCTTTTTCTGGAATAGTTCTTTCCTCAGGACAATGCCACCATCCCCAATTAGTTACTGATATTTTTACTACCTAGGTTACTAAAAGGCTCTTAGATTTAGATGCAAATCCATAATCTATTAAGATTTGAAATGATTCTGATATATGGTGGAGTAAATGGGAAAACACACTATCCCTTGAATTACATGGTCTTGAGATATGCAAACCTCAGACAATTAAGAAGAGAATAAATGATGCTGTCAGTGGCATGGTGGGTTGAGTGGCATTTGCTTAGGACAACCGGTGTCATTATGAATGGATACAAAATTGTTATAGATCTCTGTAAAGAGAGATGACTGACATTTTTAAATACTCATTTGCAAAGTAGTAAATGTAAAGAAGCAGATAATTAAATTTAAAGGGCATTTTCCAACCATAATATTAAAAAGATTAAGAGGTTAAATATTAACCTGACTATAAATCCCCCCATTATGTCTTTCTACAAACAAGGGTGCCTGCATTTTAACCATACAGTGTTGTTCAGTGCATCAGCCATTCAATGTGATTGTGTTGCATATCACAGACTAAAACAAAAAGATCCCAAATGAACTCATTAAAAATGTAAAAAATAATTTAATATATTGAGGACATTGATGTTATAAATAACATGTTTAAAGCCTTGAAATTGTCTGATTTTAGAACCGAACCTCATTTGCACTCAGAAATGAGAGTAAATGTTTTTTTAGTGGTGTTGCCTATAGCCTGGAAGGGCAGCACCAACACTCAGAGACTTTTCTTACTTACTTTATGGCTGGGTATGCAGCAGGGAGCAGTATATGCTTTTGCATATGCTACTACTGAAAATCCTGATATAAAAAAGTCTGAGAGTCACTATCTTGGACATCATTCCAACTCCACCCGAGGAGCCTGCTTAGAGACGGAATGTCGCTTGCCTGCACTTTGAGAGCCCACTCTGGGATGACAGCATCTGGATTGGGATCACACAGCTGTTTTCTTCTTCACTGCCAATTTCTTTTTGTGGTCTTTGTAAAGTAAGAAGGAAAAAATAACCCACTGAGAAGCAGTTATACCAAAGTATCTTAAGCCTGTTACATCATGAGCAGGAAAAAAAAAAGGGACAAGCAGACAATCTTTCTCTCTTTTTTTTTTTTTTTTTCCCCTCTAAACATTTCCCTTCAGATGTCCCTTTGAAGTCACAGGCTTATAGTGTGAGTGACTGAGAGCAAGGAGCTGTGAAATGCGCCTTTGAGCCATAGACTTCTCAAAGACTATCACAAGGCATTTATGACTGGGGTACACGACATCTGCAAATCAGCGTGGCATTATTGAGGCTTTGTTCAGCCTCAAACTCTGGGAGCTGCAGAGAACCAAAAACTTCAGCAATGGAAAATCATTTCTCCCATCCTGATTTTACCTTCCCACTTGGGGGGGTCTCACTGCTACTGTGTGCAGTGACTGTGTTGGTGTAATTCTCTTATGAAGAAATAATTGAACATACACATAATTCTATAGATAATATAATTATTTATTATGTGTGTATAAATTAGGTACAGTTACTGTTTTCTGTTCCACTCAGCCCTGTTATTACTCTGCTAGCACTGGATACTTTCACCTTGTTAAAAATAGACTGCCACTTCTTTGCTATTTTAAGGTCGTCCCTTCAAACTACCCTGACAGTACACCACTCTTCACACTTAGTAAAAACAATTCCTGTTCGGATGGATCTGATTCACTTCATAATCAAACACACAGATCTGCAGAACACCTCAGTCCTGACTGGTTATGTCTCCTGATTCTCCACTCACAGGTCTTCTGCATTTCTCATCCAAAACAATTTTCATTACTTCTCTGACGTAAAGGATATTATATAAAGGAAACTCTGCCCCACTGATAAATCTCAAACAGGGAGCAAAACTGGGTCTCAAGATTTTGGAACAGTCAGTACTGACGTATCAGTTTCTTACAAACTTCAGAGAAAAGCTGATGAAGGCTAGGACTATTTCTGTAAGTTGTCTAGTAGAGCTGCTGATCAGCCTCACCCAATATTCATCTCGAGTGGGAGGGCAGCACTGTAGCATGTCATTCTAGCATCACTCCCTGCTAGACCCTCTAGGAGGTTTATATGAGCCTGCATGAATCTTTTTTTGCCTTTCTGCCTTTCTGCATTTCAAAGTGCTCAGAGAAATGGGAGCTGAGCACTGCCGGCAAAGGAAATAACTGTTAGAGCAGAAGATGAAAAAAACAACACAGTGCAACCTAGGGAAAATGATAGCCAGAAGACTGATCTGAACAGCAGAGAGGTGGAGAACAAGGGGAGGAAGACCAGAGAGGCTGAAGGGTAACCAGGTGCTGCACTAGGAAGCAAGGAAAAATGAAAAGGGTGGGAAGAGTGGTGGGGGTCTGTCCCACAGGTTACAGACCGGATCCTGCTTCTCCCTAAAGCAGAGCCTCTGCAAAGACCTGAGGGAGGAGCGTTTCCATCAAGGAGAGGAGGTGTGGAGGCAGCACTTAGTAATATAACCAGGAGTGGGGGAAAAAAGATACCAAGACAACTCAAATTACTGGGACGTGATTTCATGGAGAGCAATGGCTGTTCCACAGCACCAAGCTCTGCCTCTGCCAGTTCAACTGAGGCAGCAGGGATGTGCTGTCCTGGACACCAGGCTCCAGGGCTCCGTGGAGTTTGGTCACAGTTTCCTTTCATTGCTTACTTTATGTAATTTTTTCCGCTGTATTTTTGCAGATGATTCCCATTACCCAGGAATCACAGGCAGAAATACAGACACCCTGTGAGAAATGCCAGCTTTACCTGGAGATAAACATCTGAATCCTGCTTGATTATCTGAATCTCATACCTTTTGGAGGCAGACCCATCATGGAATTGATTGCTAATCATCCCAGACCTAAACTCAGGGCTTTGCAGCAGAACTGAGCAAGAAAAGAATGATAGGGCAAAAGGGAAATAAGTTCATGTCCACAACAGAAATAATAGCACAGGAAACAAGAAAAGCAATCTACAGGGTAAAAAATCATCTTAG
>NW_009258299.1:458361-467786 GCF_000687185.1 Egretta garzetta | reverse complement strand
AAAGAAAGTTTACTTTTAAGAAAAATAATTTCTGTTCTCCAAAGAGCTTATGGAGGCCAAGTCTCAGTGAATGGCAGCACAATTTAGGAAATTAAATGTTTGAATGACTCTTGGAGGTGACATTTTCAGATCTTCAAGTCACTTCAGTGCTTCAACAATACTGCTCAATGTGCAAGACATGAAGGAATGCTAGCTGATCTCTAGTTATTCAGTCCTAAAAGAAAAGACAAAAATTATTTCACTGAAAAATAGGAAGTGTCAGGAGAACTGCAAACCATATAAATTGTCTTTTCATCCATAGGTTGTAGAAATTCATTCATTCATATTTTTCAAAGGGCCCAGGTGTATGCTCTCACAGAACTCTTGGTTTCTCTTGCAGTCACTCTTTCTTGCTTTCTCCTCATTAACTTCCTTTCTTTGTCATTCACACCTCAGCCTTGCCCCCTTTCCTTCCTCTTGCTTTCAACACATTTATTTTCTCTTTTCTCTTGCCCCACACCTCCTGATATGTCTTTCTTTAGGCATGTACTTGTGGCCATCAAATAGATTTGTGCTGTGCAGAGGCACATTGCAATGCAGCAATAGCTGCTGAGTGATTCTGCTGCTGTTGTATGGCACAGTGGGAGGGATTTAATCTCAGACGTGACGCTCCAGGGACTCGGCAGTTTGACGAAGGAGATTGTTTCCTAAGTACATTGTTAGATAGTATTCCTACCTAGATAGTATTTCACTTCCCGTAAATTTACTTTACCATCAACTCCCAGTTTAAAGAGCTGTTAAGTAACAATGGAATTAGACTGAGAGAACTGGTCCATGTAGGTGACACTGCAGAAGATGAAGGAAAAATAAAACCTCAGGAAACAAAATGTATTAGTTAGTAGTCTTTTTCTTTGCTGTGGAAAGCTGGTCTGAGATGAGGAAACAGAAACGGCAAACTTGCAGACAGTAACAGCTAAGCCTGCCAAAGCAAGGGAGTGAGTAATCTACAGTATAATTATGGAATTTCAGGATATTAATGAAAGTAGTTCGAGACCATCAATTTCAGAAATGGGAGAGCAACTGACTTCATGCAGTCAAGTCACTGTAGCAACAGTCTAGGTGAAGCTGATGTGGTGCTTCTGCCGTGAAAGAGGTTCCCATGCAGTAAACTATAATGGCACAGCCTCTAGAAGTCTGAATTTCAAAACTAACCTATTTGTCTCAAAAGTCTTTTCTTTCTTTTTTTTTTTTTTTTTTTTTAATGCATCTTTGAATTAGAATGAAATGTGCCAGGGACGTCAGGTACACATGCATCATCATCACCCTGTGGAAGCTTTGTATCTCATAGACTTCATTGCTAAAGTGACAAGACCAGTTTGCAAAAATCCTGTGGGATAACAGTATTTTCTCCCCACACCTGTGTCCAAGCAGTTCCTGTGACAGAGGCATAAGGTATTGTATTTAGTAATCATAGTAAACTGCCTCCCCCGAGGGAGAAGCTGAGCTGAAGCATTGCACCCAGGGACAGTATTCTGTGTAGCCTTTTCATGCCTCACAGTGCAGATCTACGCATACAATAATTGCCCACTCTTCTCTGTCCTGTGTTAGTTAATGCCCCTCAGGCTTTTAACAGTTTTGGTTTCAGATAATCCCATTTAGCACTTTTGAAGCCTTGCATTTCAAATGTTCCCATTATTTTCTTTTTGCAAACATGCCAGAGAGGTTAAAGTTTGCAAACATTAGCAATGTCTTTTTAAAAATCACCATGAGCAGAGAGCTTGAGAATATTTGCTTATGCATTTTAGTCTTCCTGGCCCAGTGATGCTGAATATATTTTTAAGAGCAGGTACATGGTCAGAGACAAGTCCGCCAGTTTCCTGTTATTAAGTTAACCTTGTTAAACATTACATTATTGTTTAACATAGGATAGGGGCTTCTCTTAATGCCATGGTGAATTACTCATATGCAAAGCTAAGGCATTTTACCTTGTTAAGAGTAACTGCAGAGCGTTGAGACCAATATCTGGAGCCATGCATCAGAGCCAGAATTAGACATGAATTTCTTAAACCTGTAGTGGAGTAAAAATGCAATTAGTCTGCAACTACAGGCTGTGTAATTAAAGTAGGTAACAGTCGTTTAGCGAAACATAACACAGTCAGAGACTTAGAGAGTCTATAATAATGTAGTAACTGTGAACATAAACACTGCAGAAAAACTGCTAAATAAATATTTCCTTCCTTTGGCAAGGAATATGTAATCTTTGAGGTTCTCTGTCCACAGAAGCGGAGATGATCATGCAGGCTCACAGTAAACATTCCTAGCTGTGATCAACATGTTTATAATTAGCTATAGCAAACACTTCATTTGAGTTTTTCAAACATTTTACAAACATTTTGTTAAGTATTGTTAGCATCTTTCCATCTTTCACAAACAGTCTTCTCTCAGACTGCAGAATGAGCTTGGAAATAAGGATTCTGATTTGGGAATTTAGGTACCACTCGTTTCTGGTAAGGTAAAGAACTAATTAGGTTCTTTCAGTGTTTCACTATCATTGCTTTAAATGCAGTCTGCAGAAATAAAAGCATAAAAAAGGATTTAGATGCCCTCTCAGAAACAAGTTTGAACTGGAGTTTAATATATGCTTAAATTCTTGCAAAGAACTTGAGACAACTCCTTCTATATCTGAGTCAGCTTTTTTCTGTGTGCTTCTAATCTACGTCTTAGGTAACCTGTTAAGTAAGATGGAAGATGTGTAAAAGTCCCTGAGATTAATGGACACAGAAGCAGAACGGACTAGATTTCCAAACTCTTGAGAACTTCATGTAAGAGTGACCATGATGGGCTTACAAGAATTTTAAAAGCATTTGCTGAGTAAAGAAACTGGGTACTTTCCAAAGCAAGTTTGAGGATCATCTAGAGGCATCACAAGTGAGCCTGCTAGATCATAAGTGAGTGAATAAGGAAATCACTGATAAAAGCAATGTACTAACACCATTTCCAACCAAGGGAAAAGGAAGGATTTTCTTTAACTTCAGTAATAGTCCCTTTGGGCCATCAGTATGTTAACAATCCTGCCAGAGACACTACTGAAGGGTGCAAAATCTCTGAGGAACAATGAGAATCTCCACGGGTTTATTCAGGGTCCCAAAAGGACCTCCATGACTTGGAAGGATTTGCAGAGGTTCACTGAAATATCACAGAATCTTTGCCAGGTTGAGGGGGTTAATCAGCGGTTCTTTGAGACACCCCCCTGTATTGTATTATAGTTGTCTCTTATATTTCATCACTAATATTCATTCAGGCTTTGGCAGAAAAAAAATCATTTAAACCAGGAAAAAACAGAGACTGTGAGTTTGGGTTTTTTTGTTTGAGCGAGGTGGGGGTCAGTCTCTTCCCCCTAGTAACAAGTGATAGGACGAGGGGAAATGGCCTCAAGTTGCACCAGGGGAGGTTTAGATTGGACATTAGGAAAAATTTCTTCACAGAAAGGGTTGTCAAGAATTGGAACGGGCTGCCCAGGGAAGTGGTTAAGTCCCCATCCCTGGAGGTATTTAGAAGATGTGTAAGCATGGGGCTTAGGGACAAGGTTTAGTGTTGGACTTGTCAGTGTTAGGTTAATGGTTGGACTTGATGATCTTAAAGGTCTTTTCCAACCTAAATGATTCTATGATTCTATGATTTGGGGGGAGTTAGGTCTGGGTTTTTTTAGATCTACCTGTACATGTTTTAAATAAGAGATGCATTTCTGTTTATGCATTAGCTCCAGGTATTCAGAACAAATTGTGAGCTGGTTTCCGTCAGCCTTCTGAACCCTCTCCTCTCTCCCTACCTTCGCCACTTGTCACCCAGGGACTTTGAGTAGCTCTTATAAGCTTTTTCTATTTAACAGCACAGGCATGATAGCTGATACAAGGATAATGAAGTACTGTGCCTTCAATTTGTGCTGGGCTGCAGAGGGAGTACTTACCTATCACAGCACTGTTTCTTCAGAGAATATATCCCGGAATCGAATGATCTTCAATTCAGTCTTAACAGAAGCTTAAGTAACTCTTCTGCTGAGGGAACCTTTCTCAGGGCTGAGGATAGATATCATTTTAGTCTGAGTTCTGGCATGAGTATTGTATCTAAAGTGCTTGCAGAAGATAGTTACAGTCAGATAAAACTTGTTTTATTGTGGTTAACTGGTGTGAGGAGTTTCAATCAACTTCCAGCAAGTGGTGCAGCTCAAGGACGGAAATCTGAAATCGGTCACTTTGATTTCCTTTTCTAGCTAGCCTATAACCTCTGCAAGTGGAAATCAACATAGGTCCACTGATCAAATGTGTGTGTGGCATGAACACCCTTTTGATAACTCCAGCCACTCTTCTGACGTATTGATGACCTACTCTGAAACAATACTTTGAGTTGGATCACACCCACAGCGACGACTAAATAATACTGGTTGCAGTGGGTAAACTCAGGCCTGTGTGCCTGTGCAGTGCCTACCCCAGTCTAATTATACCTCAGTATTCAGTTTGCTACAAGAATATCTAACTGTAATGGTTTCAGAATTTCATCAAATTATATAGCTTCTCCTTAATTATAACAAAATGTAAATTGTAATAACATGTGGGGCTCCTCCATCTGAAACATACTTCAGTTGCACCTAAATTTTCAGCACAGTGAAGCCATCCTACTACTGGAAGTGGCTGCTTCATGCGGTAGCTACTTTTTTGTGCCTCTAGATGGAGATCCTATCCATTTAACGCAACTGTCTAGGGAGAGCTGTGGGATGTTTCTGTAGTTGTTCCATTTTGCGTTTCATACTCCATAGACCAAATATTACTCTGGTCTCTGATTTCTGGACTATAAAATTCTTTTGATCTTAGAAACTAGGTTTCCAGACACACACACAACTCCTCACTTCACAGCTTACCTGAAAAAGGAAAAAAATTGCTATTCTGTTCTAGCTTTCCACAGTGGAAGTGTCCTGAATTATTTACTTTTACTGAAATGTAGTGGTGAAACACTCTGCCTTTTCAATTCAGCAAATTCCTTGCAGCATGTAAGCACCTCTAACAAGATGAGGTGCACACTATTGCAGATAGGACTCAGAAGGAATGATAGGGACCATTGTATTCTGTCACTTTTACCATATGGGTAACCGTATCATACGGTTCCACCAAAGTGCAGAGGAAGGCCTTCCCATAACTTCACCAAGAGACTTGGCTATTTGCTCACTGATTTGGGACCAAAGGTTCTTTATGTACAACCCTAGCAAGAATAAGAAGTTATCTCCTCTAGTCCAGGAGGTAAAAATCCCTTTTTGTGGATCAAAACCAGGTAGATAATACCAAGCCTATTAAGCATTTTTTTCAGGTTTGCCTAATGCATCAAGATGCAGAATTTAACTTGGAATGAAGTCAGCTGGAGACTGAATGCAAATTCTCTCATGATTGCACCAGTCCTAAAAAACAAAGACATATCTGCAGCCGAAACTAACAGAAAGACAATAAAGTGCCCTAGTACCAGTGGGTGAATATCAGCATAACAATAGCAGTAGTAACAACAATAGTACCAATGTAGTAGAAATGCATAATTATCCAGACCTTTGAGGAAAAACTGCTTCTTTTTGGTTATTTCCTGAAACTAGAGAAATTATTGGGGTTTTTTTACATACTGCTTATATTTTTCCTTGTAAGATTTTGTATCAGAAATAGTGTGGCCAGCAGGACTAGTGAAGTGATCATCCACCTGTACTCAGCACTGGTGAGGCTGCACCTCATATATTTGTTCAGTTTTGGGCCCCTCACTATGAGAAAGACATTGAGGAGCTGGAGTGTGTCCAGAGAAGGGCAACAAAGCTGGTGAAGAGTCCAGAAAAGCAGTCTTACAAGTTGCGGCTGAGGGAATTGGGGTTGTTTAGGAGGCTGAGAACCTTATCGCCCTCTACAACTACCTGAAAGGAGGGTGTAGCAAGGTGGGTGTTGGTCTCTTCTCCCTGGTAACTAACAATAGGACAAGGGGAAATGGCCTCAAGTTGAGCCAGGGCAGGTTTAGATTGGACATTAGGAAAAATTTCTTCACAGAAAGGGTTGTCAAGCATTGGAACAGGCTGCCCAGGGAAGTGATCAAGCCCCAGTCCCTGGAGGTATTTAAAAGACAGGTAGATGAGGTGCTTAGGGACATGGTTTAGTGTTGGACTTGTCAGTGTTAGGTTAACGGTTGGACTTGATGATCTTAAAGGTCTTTTCCAACCTAAATGATTCTATGATTCTGTGATTTAGAATACAAACCAGTTGGGCTCATAGCACTATATTTACCAGTTTTAGACTATTAGAACAGCAGTGAGCAAGACCTAGTTAATAGCTGTACAAATCCTCCGACCCTAACAATAGCACTGAGGCAGCAATGCTGATGCCAGAACTGCCACCTACTCACGTACAGTTCCCTACTGCTTTTGGGGGAGTATTTTTATTTTTGCTTTATTTCAGTTGTTAGTGGCACAGTGCTAGTCTGATTTTGTTAAGGCTCTATGACTCTGGTCTACTTGTTGTTTCAAGATATGTGCAGAAATTATTTATTTTGCCCTTAGGTACCCTTCATGATGAGATGGGGAAAAGTAGATCCAGACAGACCCACAGAATATCTTTTTTTGTAGGACGTGTGTTGATTGAGAAACGCAAAAGTGCATGAAAATGAGAAGAATGACCCACACCAAGACAGTAACACTTTGCAAAGATGTTTCTAGTTTCAAATGGATTGCAGAAAGTGATACATGTGGTGAAAATTTTAGTTTTCTGATATTTGGGAATTTTCTGAAATGTATTTTTTTACCAAAAGCCCAGACTAGATCTATAATCTCTCTTAAGTTTGCAATAAATTCTGACTAACGTGCCTAGTATAATTGTCACAGGCTTAGGGGTTTTGTTTCTCTCTTTTCTTTCCACACTGTGGTTTTAAATGGTGCCAGGAAGGAATTCAGAATCAAAACCAGTGCAGTTCAGGATGAAAATCAGTTCAGGAAAAAAAAAATATTGCTACAACAAAAATAAAATCCATTTTACATAGGCTTGGACTGGAAAGGAACTGGATCAAAGAGGAGAAGTTTAAAAAGTATATTTTACTTTTGTTTGAGATTTGAATGCTGAAAAGTGCTCAGAGTAGCAATGCACATAGGTTCCTGGGTAATCCCATTTAAATCACAAATATAACTTTCAGGTACAGATCTTTTGTTTCTTCTTTCATGTCTTGACCTTTTCATGGTTTCATAGGATTCAAAGAAACCATTAAATCCTTACCATATTTAACTTGGCAATATGCACAATACAGAGAAAGGATTTGTCTAACAAACTTTGACAGGCATGGCATATCAGCCATTTTTTTTCAATATACACAACATTTCCATAGTCTGTTTTGTGACAGATGTTGGGATATATACTAAATTTAAAATTACAATGATTGATTACAAGATTCATCTGCACCAAAGGGACAGGATCCTGTCAGGGCAAGTGGAAAACACAGTCAGCAGGATATAACACCTAAGTACCTCCTGTTTGAGGATCATGATCCCAAAGGTGACCTTGTCCCTTCTCTTTGCCCTCCTGTTTCTGCAGGCCTCCTCCTCAGGGTCTGCAAGGGAATAGGATGAATACCCTCAATGGCATCATTTTGCTTCCTCACACTCACCATGGTTCCATTTTACAATGAACCAGCTTACCAAATTCACCCTTCAGACCTCTGGTCTGCTGTTCCCAGTGACTGCTAGGGAGGTGAATGAAGGAAAGTGATGCAGGTGGTGGCTGCCAGCAAGCTCCGTGAAGGTTTACTACAGTCAGTGTCAGCCTGGACTACATTTCTCCTGGCAAGTGGTAATGGGGGTCCAGGACAACACACCCCTGCCTGGCTTCTGCCTGTCTACTACTCCTCGCCGCAGAAAGACCTGGCATCACACCAGGCCAAAAGTGCAGGTACCATGTAGCCTACTAAATCCCCCAGTTCTGCCCCAAAGCTTTGTCTAGTCAAGGGAAGGGAAGGGAATGATTTTCAGCGCTATGAAGTAATTCTTTAGAGGGGAGAAACTACTGCACTGGAAATGTTTCCCAACTACATATCAAATATCAAACAATGAGTTATTTTATATGTGGATTTCTTGGCTCTGGACATTTTCCATGCAGTAATTATGGTGTTTGCATTCCACAAAGTCATATATATTTTAAAATATATTTCAAAAAATGAACCTGGTCCATTTTCAGGTCACAAGAGAAATTTCTTGCCTTTTCTGGGTATTCTCTGTTTAGCAAGAATGCACTTAGTATACAAGGATAAATTATGGTGGCCCACGGGAGTCAGTGCCATATTGTGCAACTCGCACAAACACCCATGGGCTTGCAGAGGAGAGCTCTGTTTGTTCAAGAATAAGATCTGGTACTTCTCATAACGGGAGGTCATATTACCTTAAAATGCCTCTGCCCCGTGGCTCTGCCTGATGAATAACATCTGTTCCCATAACAGCTGCCGCTCCAGCAGGAGAGATGGGCTCCGTGGCATGACAAAAACAAAAGTAGTCCACAGGCAGTCCTGGACCGAGGGAGCAAGGGCCACAATAAGGAACAGAAACCCCACTACGGACCTGACTCAAACCCTACTGGAGCCAACAGCAAAGAGTCCAGCAGATTTCAGGGGGTCTTGGATTAGGAATCATAGAATCATAGAATCATAGAATGTTTTGGGTTGGAAGGGACCACTAGAGGTCATCGAGTCCAACCCCCCTGCAGTCAGCAGGGATACCGCCAACTAGATCAGGTTGCTCAGAGCCCCATCCAACCTGGCCTTGAATGTTTCCAGGGATGGGGCCTCCACTACCTCTCTGGGCAACCTGTTCCAGTGGTTTACCACCCTCATTGTAAAGAATTTTTTCCTTATATCTAGCCTAAACCTACCCCGATTTAGTTTAAAACCATTACCCCTTGTCCTAACGCAGCTGGCCCTACTAAAAAGGTTTTCCCCCTCTTTCCTATAGGCCCCCTTTAGGTACTGAAAGGCCGCAATCAGGTCTCCCCGCAGCCTTCTTTTCTCTAGACTGAACAAGCCCAACTCTCTCAGCCTGTCCTCATAGGAGAGGTGCTCCAGCCCTCGGATCATTTTAGTAGCCCTCTTCTGGACCCGCTCCAACACTTCCATGTCCTTCTTGTGCTGAGGGCTCCAGAGCTGGACGCAGTACTCTAGGTGAGGTCTCACCAGAGCTGAGTAGAGGGGCAGAATTACCTCCCTCGACCTGCTGGCCACGCTCCTCCTGATGCAGCCCAGAGTACGGTTGGCCTTCTGGGCTGCCAGGGCACATTGCCGGCTCATGTCCAGCTTTTTATCCACCAGCACCCCCAAGTCCCTCTCGGCAGGGCTGCTCTCAATCCTTTCTCCCCCCAGGCTGTATTGATACTGGGGGTTACCCCATCCCAGGTGCAGGA
>NW_009258299.1:442475-457892 GCF_000687185.1 Egretta garzetta | reverse complement strand
CTGCCCAGTGTCTCTTCCCACAACTGGAAGGAGCGAGGAGAAGATGACCTGCGCTCCAGATCCCTTCACTAACCGCCCCAAGGCTTTGAATTCTTAGGAAGCATGCATGCCCCTATCTCTGCTCATATAATGGTAGTACTATCCGCAGCGATAATATACGTTGGTTGAAATCAAATGTTTCTTCAGCCCTACATCTTCTCATCAACGCACACAGCAAAACCTGGTTCTCTTTACAATCATACTGATGCAAGCAAAGGAAGATTTTGCTGGAGTAAGTGGTAGCAGGTATGCTTCTCCATACCTAAGAAAGCTGTAACTGTCAATGTAATTTGCCTTCTCATGACAGGAAAAGTTTTGCACGGAGATCACTGGGAAGGGGACTCCCCTGCTTTGCTTCCATTCAAAAGAACACAGTGAAATCCTACTCCTAACAAGTAAAATTAGCTTTTAGCTCTCATCCAGCTCCTTGCATTGGAGATAATGCAATCAAGGCAATTTATACTGAATTACCAATATTTCCACTGGAAATGGGTAAAAAAAAGCAGCTGAAAGTACTTAGAAATACAGTTACCTGGGAGATGGTAATCTGGTTTCACAACAAGTTTTAAGGTTTTAAAATTAATTTTTGTTCTTCAGTGGAACAAACCCAAAACCTCTGAACATTTTGTCAAAATGAAATTGTAGAGAAACACTTGTTTTCTTATCATGAAGCACAATTTTTTCACCTCTGATCCTCTCTGATCCTCTCTCACTCCCTTCCCTTCTTGTTCCCCCTCTCATTCTCTGTCACCAGAGGTAGCTGCAGAGCCCTGGATCACAAACACTTTTCAGCTGAATTTTTTTTGAAATCAATACATCTCTGTGAGTTATTTTGTCTTTTCATCAAAAATGCATTCTGTCAAGAATGTTCATAACTAAATCTGCTTGGGAAAAGTTCTTTGCTTGTACCAAAAAATTGATATCTTGCACATCTGACTGGATAGCCAGCTGCTCAGCTGCGAGGCTTTGGGTGAAAAACACACGGTGAATTGCTGAAATGACAGTCCTATATATTAAAGATGTCTGGGCTATTCTCCTGTCTATTTTTTGCACAGAGTGTAAATTCTTTTATATTCCACTCAGCCTATTCTTACTATACAAAACACACATTTAATTAAAGCGTTCCTCCTCACAGTTTTGTTCTCTTGAACCCGATCCCAAGGATTTTGGGATGTACCTGTGAACAGATAGTAGGAAAAAATATCTGTCTAGCCTTATGTTCCTCTATTTATCCATGTGTTCACTTCAACATGGAATTGGCAAACAAATCTTAGCTGTTTTTAAAAGCAAAGGCAAATACATGAGCCCCACCTTCTGCCAGTTTTATTACTTTAAGTAAAAATTACAAGATTACAATGTTGCCTCAGACAGAAAACCTTTATCCTGTTATAGCATTTTGACTTTTCCACAGAGACAGACTTGCTTATTTTTTTTAGAGGTCAGAAGAGTTTTTGCTGTTGTGCTGACATTTTGCATCGCCTTCTTCCTTTTGCATCTGAAAGAAAATAAGCAGCAATGAAATGACAGTGAAAATGCATTGCTCCGTTAAAGTGACATGGATTGTATATACCTGTGCATCAGCTGGTTAGTCACAGAGGCCAGAGAAGGATTCCTTAATCCCTGATGCACGGAGGAGCCAAGCATAACTGAATTTTTTGTCTTGCTTTGATTGCACTCCCACTTTTAGAAGCTCTGTCTTAAAGAAGTGATGCCTTATGGGTGGGGAAAAAAAGGAGAATTTTCCAATTAGAAACAACCTAACTTCTCTGTCACATCTGGCCTTCATGCCTCAATAATCCCTTGAGCACAGCTCATAAATAATGAGCGCTCAGAGACTGGCTGTACAATTCCAGTGCATTCTATTGACTGCCAGAGGATGCACAAAAGGGTAGTGTATATCCTTAAGGAAAAAGCATGTGCTGTTTTCTTGGTCTTCTATCAAATGTGTATTGCTAGTAGTTTAATTACTATTTATTGAGTACTGCTGGTAAGCTATACAGGACACAAAAAGAAACGCTGGGTCTAAAGAGAACTGATTTTTACCTGTTTCTTTCATTATCATTACCTTGCTATCCATTTCATACTTTTTGTCATAGCTTTATGTGATACAGATTAAAAACATTTTCATTTAAAAAAAATGAGGAAAGTACAATCAAGCAAGCATCATGTCAAAAAACCCCAAACAACCACCCTTTTTCCAGGTACAAATAGTCAAGAGGATGTAATAAAATCACTTAAATCTCACTGAAATGAAAAAAAAAATACACATCTAACTAGATAGCCAGATGCTCAACTGAGGTGAGTTTCCTAATTCCTAATTCTATTGACTTCAACAGACCTACCCTTCTTTTGTTTATTGGCAGACTAATAACTTTAGTTTGATGCAGTGCCAAAACCTTTGCAAGTGTTGACAAAAAAAAGTAACTGCAGTGTGAGAAAATTAGAGGGAGACATGACACAAACTTGTTCTGTAAGCCTCACAGAAGCATACCCAGGTGGAACATGAAGTCACCTTCGTGTGATCTGGCTCCTGGTAAATCACATCTTCACCTCAGGTTATAAGAACGGCATACCCTCAGGACTGGATTTTTTTTATTTGGAATATGATTTGGAATGAGCAAAGTGAACTGTTTTGATAGTAGGAAAGAAATCCGTATGCAGATCCAGTTCCAAAATTTTCACATCGTTATTAGTTTTATAACAGGACAAAGAGAAAAATGCATCTGAGAACTTAAAAATCTAGATCTGGATTCAACTGTTCTGTCTTTGTCACATATTTAGAGGTATCCATTTGGAATGTTATTCCTAAGGGAGTATTATGTGTTGCAAGGTGTTTTCATTAGCCAAAGCTTACTGGTCCTTCTGCACACTTCTTCTAGCTTTAAGCTCTTTCCAAGTAGTTTTTCTGGGATCCATTCCCTAAAGGTAAAGGGACTAATTTTGTGATGGTATCTGTTTTGTTTTCTTTCCTCTGCAGGCTTAAGTGATAATTGGGTATCTTGTTAGCAGAACAGAAATGAATAACTCAACGTACATAAACTCTTCCACTGAAAATGTGATGGCTTTGGATAGCCCCTATAAAACTGTTGAGGTGGTCTTCATCGTCCTGGTAGCAGGGTCTCTCAGTCTAGTCACCATAATTGGGAACATCCTGGTCATGGTGTCAATCAAAGTCAACAGGCACCTACAGACTGTCAACAACTATTTCCTGTTCAGCTTGGCCTGCGCTGACTTGATCATCGGCATCTTTTCTATGAACCTATACACCCTCTACACTGTGATAGGCTACTGGCCTTTAGGGCCTGTGGTGTGTGACCTCTGGCTGGCTCTTGACTATGTGGTCAGCAACGCCTCTGTAATGAACCTCCTCATTATCAGCTTTGACAGATACTTTTGTGTCACCAAACCTCTGACATATCCTGTAAAGCGGACCACTAAGATGGCAGGCATGATGATTGCAGCTGCATGGGTGCTGTCCTTCATCCTATGGGCCCCTGCAATTCTCTTCTGGCAATTCATTGTGGGAGGAAGGACTGTCCCAGATGGGGATTGCTACATCCAATTTTTTTCCAACGCTGCCGTCACTTTTGGCACTGCCATTGCAGCCTTCTATTTGCCTGTTATCATCATGACTGTCCTTTACTGGCAAATCTCTCAAGCCAGTAAGAGTCGGATAAAGAAAGGGAAAAAGGAAGCTGCCCAAAACCAAGATACAGTTTCCCCTAGCCTTGTTCAAGGTAAAATAGTGAAACCAAACAATAACAACATCCCCACCAGCGGGGATGGGTTGGAGCACAGCAAAATTCAGAATGGAAAAACCACTGGAGAGACTGTGACGGAGAACTGTGTTCAAGGGGAGGAGAAGGAGAGCTCCAACGACTCCACCTCTGTCAGCGTGGTCGCTTCCAACATGAAAGAGGATGAAACTGCCAAAGAATCCAGCCAGGCTTCTGCCTCCCAAGACCAGCTCAAAGTGGAGAACTCCAAGCTGACATGTATCAGGATAGTCACCAAGTCCCAAAAGGGTGACTGCTGTGCCCCCACCAACACTACCGTGGAGATTGTAGGCACCAACGGGGAAGAGAAGCAGAATAGTGTAGCCCGGAAAATTGTCAAGATGACAAAGCAGCCAGCCAAAAAGAAACCACCTCCTTCTAGAGAGAAAAAAGTGACCAGGACTATTTTGGCCATCCTCCTGGCCTTCATCATCACCTGGACCCCATACAACGTGATGGTGCTCATCAACAGCTTCTGCACATCTTGCATCCCTGGCACTGTATGGACCATAGGATATTGGCTCTGTTATATCAACAGCACCATCAACCCTGCTTGTTATGCGCTCTGCAATGCTACTTTCAAGAAGACCTTTAAGCACCTTCTTATGTGTCATTACAAGAATATAGGAGCTACAAGGTAAAAATAATAATAAAAATAATAATGCAAAGGGTGAAGAAGTTCCAAATCAAATTTTAAAAAAATGCCATAGCACTTTATGCTCTTCTACAGAACGTGCAATCCAGGTTGTTAGTTGTGGGCATCAGCTCCACCCCTGAGAACTACTCTTAAAAACTTTTTTTTAATTATTGAAAATAAATCTTAAGGACACAGGGATGTTTGAGGAATTATTCAAGTATGTGGACTGGAGGCACAGTTCTTTGCTTTCTGCAGAAGGGCTTTAGAGTCTACGATTTTTGGTCATTCTGTGTAAAACATTTGTTCTTTTTTTTTCTGTTTTTCTCTGTGTGTGTTTAATATGGCTCCATCTAGGGAAAAAGGGGGGGGAATTTTAACAATAACTGTGTTGAAGAGGCATAAGATTTTGGAAGATCATTACATAATCCAACTGAATCATGGTAGTTTTCTAAAGCTCAAAATTGTCTAAAGATTTTTGTCACTGTCGTGTAAGAACCTTAATGTCAGGTAAATCATGATAGAAGTTATTTTATGTTGTTTATGACACTACCATTTCCAAATTGCATCAGTACTGAAAGTATGCTCAACGTGTAACCATTGCCTAACCTGTGTATCATTCAAAGTCTGCTGCTTGCCCCCCTCTAGGAGCTTTTGTTCTGTGATTTCTCCATCACGTCAAGATAAAAGTGAAAAAAGGTGGTCTTTTCCAGATTGCTACATTCCAAGACTATTTCAGCATCCATGTAAACCAAAGTTTTTGAGACAATTTCGTTCATTTTGTTTGTCATGTAACATCCACACATGGATTTGTCTTTTACCTCCATCAGCCTTTTCTTCCTTTTTGTACCAGGGCATGAAGACTGAATATCAAAAGAAGTCATAAATTCAAAGATCTCATCTGGTCAGCCACAACGGCCA
The DNA here is from genome assembly GCF_000687185.1 of Egretta garzetta. Classification (NCBI taxonomy): domain Eukaryota; kingdom Metazoa; phylum Chordata; class Aves; order Pelecaniformes; family Ardeidae; genus Egretta; species Egretta garzetta. The sequence continues at coordinate 452,522 of NW_009258299.1, read as the reverse complement.
AACAAAGGGCCTCAGCTAGGTTATTACTAGAAAATAGAAGTTACATCCTTTTAAAGGTGGATGTCCAGGTGAAGACGTACGCTGAGGCTCCACAGAATGAATAGTTAATGTTAGATGACCATGCTCTTGACCAGTCAAAAGATGATTCACACTCATTTATTGAGGAAAAGCATAAGATGGACTGACATGCCCACATGGATCAAGCTCTGCCTATGCCCTTGGTGTGAAACCAGAGCCCTTCCCAGGTATATCCTGGACAAGATGTTTACTTTATGGAAAAGATATTTGGCTACATTGCCTTTTGTACCAGCTAGGAGCAATATTTCGACTGTAAGCCAAGGGATAATGCTAATAAAAAGGCAGAGAGGAAAAACAATGATTACACAAAACCAGATACTGAAATAGTCTGGGCGGGGGGCTGGCAGTGGTCAGATTCAAATACTATCTGCTACTCCACACCAGCTCAAATCCTTCTGCCTGGCAAAGAATTTACTATTTCAATATTTGATATTTACTGTAGCACAACTGAGCACTGTGTGGACAGGACAAAGTGTATCAGATGAGTGAAAACAGCAATTGTCTGTGAGTTATGCATCTTCTAGTTACCTCCTTCTTAGTAACTCTAACTTCCAGGCACTAGTGAAGGTACACCTACAGATTTTGTAGCCCAAAAAAAGTAGCTTGCTGCATAGACAATGTCCTGAGAGACTGTCTTCTGGAGTGAAAGCCACCTACCAAATAGGACACCAAGTCATTCTGTTATTTCACGCTACCACATTAGAGTCTTCCAAAATGCACTTCAAAATAGCAGCCTTCGAGATTACGGGGAAATTAATCTTGCAGACTTAAGTTTTACATTTGACAAGCTTATTGGAACATAGTGTCAAAGAACTTTGGCAATATGACAATTTTCATGTTTCAACGTACAAATTCCTAGCAGAAAGTGAAAATAAGGAGGATTAAACTGCGGTAAATTAAAGCCACATTAAACTCAGGATTAATGTGTCTTAATATGCATTCATTGATTTTATACCCCTAGTGATTTCATCCTAATGTATCTAAGTGTCTCCATGCACCCAAGGATCTAATTTTGCAACCCTCACTTGCCTTGAGTCATATTTACTATCACTATTTTCATCTTCCTGCTTGTAAGGAAGAATTGCTCAATGATAAGGCCTGCAAAACTGAGTGCTGCTTGCCTTTCAAAAATACATCTACTAGGCTTATCTTGACAGGTCAAGGGAAAGACTTACGTGACCATTTCTAGATCATTCATCCTCTTATAGTGTTAAAAAATCCAGATAAAAACCAAAGATGAAATTATATCTGTTCATTTTCTAAATCTCAATTCTTTAGAAAAGTTTCATAAAAGAAACACACCTGCTTTCTTTCAGCAAGTGCTATGGGTATCAATAATACAGGTACTCAAATTGGGAAATAATGGTTTATATATTCTTATTTAATCTTTTAATTCCAGTTTTCCAGCAAGTGTGCAAATCCTTTATTCTGTCCTTTGAAGCTGTCACTTGTTCATAAATTATGAATTCCTCTAACAGCTAAAGACACTTCTACAGGTCAAGAAGTGCAAGATACAGATTACAATTATACTTTTTCATCATGTGATGTGATGACACTCAAAATACCATGCAAAAAAAAATAATAATTGGGGGGCCAACAATCATGAAATACAGAAAAAAAAAAAAAAAGAAAAAAATCGTTTGAAGCTTTCTAGCACTTTTTGCTAACTTCACCCCCACTTTTAGCCCTAAAGGACAAGATGTAGTTTATGTTATAGTATATTTAAAAGGCTTGCAGGACACACAATCCTGTGTGTTTCCACCTTGTACCAGCACAATGAAAAAATATTTCCATTGTACATCCACATTTGCAGATAATTAAACAATGCAAGAATATGCATGTAGACACAGGCATGCAAACACACACCCCAACGTGGCTTATATACATGGAAAATAATCATCTAACATTCAAGACATTGCATAGGATTGTGTCTGTGTCATCCTTTTCGGCAGCTGGTGGGAGGTACAGAGCCAACACTTGCTCATAACACTGCCTACCCCCTCCCAGAGGCAGAGAGGAGGCAGACCCTGCCCCAAGATACTGGGAACCTCTCGGGTCTTCAGCTGGTTGTGGCTCAGTAAGACAGAAAGTGGGATAATCTTTCAGAGCCATGAAATAATTTGTTCTTCTGAACATCTTTTGAGCTCTCATGTCTTTCCTTTGTGTCCCAAACCACATCCACCAGGTTTCACTTCCCTTCTGAGTGATAGTTCTGCAAGATGTAGATGTCGGTCTTGAAGAGCAGCGTTCCCTGGGTACCTCCTTCGGCTTCCCCGGCTCTCACCTGCGCCCCGACGCCCCCAAGGCCCCAGGCGGCCCTGCTGCTGGTGCTGCCACGTCTTCACCTTGGGCTTGGCCAGAGGATCCCAGCGGCACATCCACACCATGTGCCGCACTGGCCGCTTTTGTTTCACATAGAAATTGAGCAAACTGTGCAGGTGACTCATGAGGAAAAAAAAAACAACAATACAGTCAGCATTTCTTGCCCTTTCCTTTTCTTCCTCTTAATTATTTTCAGAAACAGGCTAAAACTGAAAAGGGCCAGGCAGCCCTTGATAGCACTCCTGCTGCAGCAGGATCTGTCACATCAGCAGATCCATGGAGAGTGACATGTACTGTCACAGGCCAGCCCTACCTTCACTCTCCAGGGACAGAACAACAGCATGAAGATACGCCAATCCAACAGGCACCTTTTCTGAGTATTAAAGACACCTGTGGTTAAAAAAAAAGGGGGGGGGAGGGAAAGAAAGAAAGAATGAAAGAAAGAAAATAGCTGAAGTTGAGAAATCTGTTTTCCAGTGAGGTCAAAGCCTAAGAAAAATTTCTGTCAGCCTTCTGTTTGGGATTTTTATTTGATTTATTAGGAACCATGAAGATCTGTTCAGAGATAGCAAAGTGTTTGAACATTGCCTGATGAAAAATAGTCCAAAGCCAACAAACACATCTATACAGGTCAGATTTTCTTTCTTTCTTTCTTTTTTGCCTCACAAATGCTCATGGGGATGGGAGTGTTCAAATGGATCCCAGGGATCAGTTTTTTGGCATCCACAAAACATGAAGGGGACAAAAGCAAGTGCTAAATCTATCAACTCTCTGGTTTACATTTTTCTGGTGGAGGAAAACATATTGACAAGAGGAGGTGTTTTTACCAAGTGTGGCTGTGAAGAGAACAGCCCACACACTGGTGAGGAAACCCTCAGCCATCCCAGCTGGGACAAGGGCAGGAGGTGACGGTCATTTTTTTGCTTGTTATATCTCCTGATGGATTCAAATGTGTCCATGTGTCTGCTTGCTAGTGGGGCTTGCTAGTAAACTCTCTGGCCCCTTCCTCAGTTGTGATTAACTTTGATCCCTGTTCTTCATTCCCATGGATGTGACAGCTGCCCCAGCGCTGCCTGTGGATATGGCTTCTGGTTTCTCCTGTGGTGCTGAGGTGGCACACTTTGAATTTTTCACCTCCACTGGCAGCCCCTCTCCTTGGCACTTCTGTTACCCAAACCTTGATCCTGGCACCGGCTTTTCAGGACCAAATAGGTGAAGCATCCTCACAGCCATCACACTGCAAAGCTGGCGTGGTGCTGCTGGGGGGGGCAGGAAGAGTGCTGCTGATATTTGTTTTCCCTCCCTCCCCTTACAATAACTCCTAAAAATCTTTATCAGGGTGCTCCCTGTGAGAAGGTAAAGTCTTGGGAAAGAAACAGCAGGAAAACAAACTCTGGTCCTGTAGGTGGGGGGTGTTTGCTGACAGGTAGTGGGTTTGGATTCTAATAGCCTTTCATATTTAAAAAATCTCCTCCTAGATGGCTCTGCATTCTCAGCTGACAGCAGTGTAAGTGGTAGAAATGGAGAAACCTAAAAGACATAAGCTTTTTTTCACCCCTGGGTCTACAGATGTTTTATTTAACATGTCTAGAGACACATGCTAGGGATGTGATTTCTATACAGTATTGCTTTTATTGTACTTGTATACCATTAAAAGCTCTAGACTTTTAAGAAACCTTTTTTTTTTTTTAAATTTATAGAAAATCTTTCCCTGAAGGGAGCTGAGAGATGGTTTTTAATTTGCTGTGGCTTTTTTTCTTGTTCCTCTGCCTGTCTTCCCACTTTTGTTACAATCTTGACAGAAAGCTTTCCTTCTTCCTCACTTTAACAAGTATGTCACCTCTATTTCAGCTGCAGGTGTGCAGCTTCTCTTGCCTTTCAGGCACTGTGAATGCTGGTATTTAAACTCTTTAATCCCACCAAAATACTGCCCTCCCTAGCATGCAAATGCCCCTCCAACGAAGCCCAAACTACTGTGTGGAGTGAGAAGTTCCATAAAACCTTTCATGGGTTTTAAATTGGAAGTAAAAAAAAAAACCCTCATGTGAAACAAAACCAAATCAATTATCTTCTCCCCCGGTTTGGTCATCTCCATATTAGAAACAACGGTGGATAATGGCAAAGAGTGAATGTCCTTGTAGTGGAATATTGTGCGGCAACATGCACAGATTAATTTTATGCAATAGCAAGGCAGCCCTCCCTTTTCCCTTGAATCCCCTTTCATTCCTGTGCTTACTAGCAGAGTATTCACTGAGAAGTCAAGCCCAAGAATGTAATTATAGCAAGGCTGAGTTGGACATAAATCATTTACCACAACCAATGCAATTATTTCTCCTATATTTTTACTCCCCTCCTTTCGCTATGGCCTCTTTTGCTACTTTGTGGAACTAGTGGGTTGCATGAGCATATCGGCACTCCCAGGCCTTATATTTCGGGATACTGGGTGGATTTGTTATATGCATTTTATTCCAGAATTAACCAAATAAAGGGAAACCAATTCTGGTGTCTTTTCACCTTCCAAAGCTCTGCTTAACCTGAAAAGTGCCATCAGGTAACTATTTTTTTTCATGTTTTTATAGTGAGTTTCTTGTTTCTTTTCTTTATTCTTTTTTTTTTTTTTACCATACTTACCAAGAAGCACACAGAAACTGTTTTCTTTGAGATGCCCCAAAGTGCTCTGACTCTCTGGGAGACATGGCTGTGGGTGGTACGTGGAGCAGTATGATCATGGGGTCCACGTTACAGGGGCCTTTGGAAGGAAGGATTTCGCCAGTGTTTAACATTTGGACTGTCTCGTTTGAGAGCACTGAAGAAAGCACAGGGAGACAAGCTTGGCATGCCCTAACAGCTTGTGGCTGGATTGCTTTTCTGCTCCCCCCAGCTCATATAGGCTGTGATGAAGGGGGAGAGATTTCTGCCCCCACCAGGGGTCCGCGTCTACACCTCTACCCCAGACAGCCCTTCTCTGAAGCACATCATGGTAGTACTGGTAGTAATAATAATAAAAACACTGGTGAGAGTGCCATGGTTGCCAATAAACAGACCTTCTTATATCTTACCCCTTAATTCTGGTGCCACTTTGCAGAGGTGGGTGGTAAGTTAGAGACTAGCAGTTTGTAAATACCTTTAGATAGTGTGTTTTACCATGACCAACACCATATCTTGACAGTGTAAAAAAATAATATATTATGTGTAATACTATCCAGATAAGGTTATAATGTAAATATATCTATGATGAATGTCTAATTACTCTTCAAGCTCTACGTACGAGGAAGAACCTCACCTCTTCTTGAGACTTTTTTTAACTTAAAGGTATGGAAAACCTGTTATCCATTTATATAAAAAAACCCCTGCATTCTTTTCTTCAAAAGAAAATACCACTGCAAGGAAGAAAGGAATACATTACATGTATGTGATATCCAGAATCATATGGTAAGACTAGGAACTGAGGATCTTACAAACTGGGGACTGGTCAAATTCTTGATGCCGTACATTTGATCTCATATAAATAAGATAAGCACAAGTTTATGGTTAGCTGTGTAAAGCTGACCCACTTGATTATATATACATTATAGATATATATTTATATATGCTGTATAGATATATACATATTATACACAACATTCATGCAGTGAAAGCAAAGTTTGATAAAGTCATATTAACTGGGAATTTGGATGTAATGTTGTGCTCCATTTGGAAGAAAAATGTCTGTGTTATTCAGCATCGTTCAAATATGTAATGCAGGATGAAGGAAGAAGGTGCTTCACCAAAACAACTCATGAAGGACTGAGATAATGAGGGTTTGAAATATCTTGAAGACACAACTAAAATTACATGCAATATATGTGTATGTACTTCTGCTGAGTTGTATTCCTAGTTAAAGCATTGCATTAAACAGCGAATTATAACAATAATAAAAATGTTTTTGTATGTGGTATCTGTTTATTTTTTCTTTTTATTGAGTGAATTACCCTGGGAAATGTGAAACAGGGATTATAAGTGGAGAAAACCAGTTTTCCTACAGTAGCCACAGGGCTATGAGACAGTCTGTAGTAATTAAGAGAAAAATTCTTTTCCCCAGCCTTCTTGGCATGTGTGAAGTTCAGGAGAGGTCTAGAGTACCACTTTATTCATCCTTGTCTTGTCCGCATTCTCTGTTCCTCCCTCAGCTCACCTCCTCCTGTGACTCTGCTTCCTTCAGCAATCTAATGAGGGCCTCCAACAAAACATTCCTCCACATATTTCTGTCATCCAAATGTTAAAAGGGAATAGGTAAGACACTTTTGTAGCCATCCTGCTATATTAAAGCAAAAGAAATTTTTAGTTGATTATGGGGGGAGATGGCACCACTAACCACCAAATGTATTTTGAGCTCCCTTTGTCTTATGAATGCACACCTAGCTGGATGGCACACCTAGAAAGCACCTGGAAGTAGGAATAAAGAACACAGGTTGCATATGTCCAGCTCCTCAGAGTCTCAGGGTACTGTCTTACCCCCACGTCAGGAGCAGACTGGGCTCAGACACAGCAGAGGAAGCCAGTGGTAATGACTGGGGACCATCCCTGCCCAGGTAAATCTGGCTTTTGGTGCACAGCCAGTCTAGCAATTCAACAAGTGATTGAAGAGTGGGTCTCTTGGGCACAGTGGGTGCACCAGCTGTCAGGATTGGGATACTTCAGCCCAGCTGCTCCAGAATGGAAAGAATTTCAATATGATGCTCTGTATTGAGTACTTCTTTATAAATTTGTCCTTTGTTAATATTTGAGCATTTTCACTGTTTCCACCTTGTCAGGAATTTACACCTCTCTGTGTCCTCTCTAAGATTTCCACCACTGCCATTTGCGCTCTTGTTTTTTCAGTCTGAGCTCACCTTCAGCCATTTCACCACCTTGCTGTCCATAAGCTTCCCACAATGAAAGCCAGAAAAGCCACTTTTTCATCTGCCTTTTTCTCAAAATAATCAGATAAATTTGTGTGTTTGAATATATTCCTTTGGTTGCTCTGAATTTAAGTCCCTTGCACTCTGCAAAGCATATAATCTACTGATAGGCTATGAGGTGGGAAAATACTATTAAGTCTCTTTTGCAGGTAGATCCTGGCAGTCAAAAGACACTTGCCAAGATCACAGTAGAGACACAAATAGGTACCCGACCTTTTTTTCCCAAGCCACAGGCTAAATTCACTTTCAGACCCTGCTATGTTAACCATCACATCGCAGACCATAAGCATAACTCAAATTGTCGGTATACCACTACAGTCCAAATAATTCTCTCTCACACACACTACACTATCCTATAATTGCCAACATATGGCTTCAAGGGGCCTCAGGATGCCAATGGTGAGAGTTTTCACAGATGAAAGAGGTTTCTGCAAATACAAGGGTTAACTTCCAAATGGGTTGAGTTGCCAATCCTATTTGAAACACTGCATGACAGGCCAAGACTTAGTCCCCTGTTCTATATGTTTTGTAAAGCAGAGTCCAAAAAAACCTTTTTCCAGCATAGACTTTTTTTTTTTGGAATGCGTATTTAAGTTCACTTAACAGTACAGAAAGCCTACAACTAAAGGTACCTGTAAATTCAAAGCACTGAAGCTAAACTTTTGTTTGTCTTCCCAGAGGAGGTTTAGGCACATTTTGCCAGCCACACATATTTTGAAAAATTTGTTGTGAGAGTTGATTGCGCACAAGGGAAAAGGGACATGGCTGGTGCCAAACTACTCATCTCCCTGCCTAAGCCATTCTCTGGACTCACGGTTTCACCACTAGGCTGTGAACAAGGTTACCTTTTTCTTTAAAAGAGTAGAATCTCACTCAAGCACAATAAAAATTGCCACCTCAGCCTCCATGTATAGCTAGTAATAGTTACATTTAATGTAAGATCTAACAATATTCATCCTCCAAGAGAGGCGTCTTTAGACAATGTTCCCCAGACCAGAAGTGTCTTTATTAAGTGCTTCCCTCTGAGGGTTTTTATTAGCAGAAAAAATTGTGAATTGTAACTACCTACTTCTCCCTGAGTTCTGGAAACACCCTGAGAAAATCAATACAGAGAAATGCTGCTATTTTGTAAATCCATTAACTCTGTTTCTGGCTTTTTGCCAACCATTGTACACACCGTCTAGACATGAGAACCTACTTGGCAGCGCTAGGAAATTGACTTTGCCGCCTTCTTCTCAATGGAGCTTGCCAACTTCATTTCTACCAACACACAGAACCAGGGAGAATAATAAAACCAGCAAGAATGATATCAAAGAAGTGAAGAGACAAAAATACCGCTTTCCTTCTGCCCTCCATCATTGCTCCATCTTTCCTCCACTCCCTCCTCCCCCTCCCCCCTCACTCCTTCTTCCCTCCCCCTGTCCCTTTCTTCCTCTCCTGTCTCGGAAGCACCTGAGCCATCTCTCCAGGTTTCACTCTCTCATTAACAGCTTGCTAAAGGTGCTGAATAAATCACTGTGAAAGCAAAGCCTTTGGCTTAAAAATGTGAAGCAATGTAGGAGGGAAGGAGGCAAGGGAGAATGCCTCAAAAAGCTCTTGAGTTAATTCATTTAAGTTTAGAGACCAAAGGCTTTCCTTGACTCCCACCATAATCGCTACTATGATTTTGCCTGCAATTGAAAAACACTCAGGAGCAGGGCTGAGTGATTGGGTCCATATGGCACAGGAGCAGTATTCCCAAATGGAAGCGTTACTGGCAGCAGCTACACCAAATAATTTTCTGGGAATATGGGCACAACAGGTTTGTGGCATTGTAAAATTCTTCCTGCTAAAACTGCAGCCTAAAAAAGAGCAGGGAGCAAGGTCAAAGCAGTTAAATCCCCCAAGATACAGCTCAGCTCCCCTTACAGATGGGAAGACTAAGAAGTGCCAATAGCCCAAAGGAGCAAGAGCTTTGCTCCATAAAAGTCACATTCTTTGGCAGAAATACCCTTGGGTCGCCTGGCCAGGCTGTCATTTTGGGTAACAAGGGCTAAGCTACTGCCAACGATTGCATGTGTTGCAACAGGACGGTTAGACTTCAGCTTTCCCGCCAGAAGCCAACAGATAAAGGTGAGAGCAGAATTCAGTGTAATACAGGCTTAGTTATTAAAATAGTGGATAAATGACACCTTTCAAGTACAGACATCAAATCCCAGATTTTTTTAGACTCTCTTCCTAAAACGAAAAATAAAAACCCCAGAACTTTTCAATGGTTTTAATTGGCGTATTTTCCATTACATGTATGGAAAAAAACCCATAATTTTATACAAGGGAGGGGTAATGTCTTCTGTTTGGTGGATTTCGCATCATGCTGAGAAGACATGAGCTAGACAATTACAAAACAATGGAGGTGGTAGGGAACTTTCCAGTGGAACTTTTTTCCACTATAAAATGCTGGGGTTTTTTGTTTGGTTGGTTTGGTTTTTTTTAGGGGAAGTGGTCAATTTCAATGGATTGCCAGCTTTTGAAATGTTCTAGGAAAAAAACAAACTTGTCTTAAGATACTATCATAATCCTTTTTTTAAAAAGTTCATTTTTTGGTTATAATACCTTTCATTCAGAAAGTTTAAATACCAACAAAAATCAATATGAAAAATGAAAAGGCTTTTTAAAAAATGTTTTTGGTGTATCCAGTCTTACCTGGGCAGAAGGAAAGGGTGTGGAC
>NW_009258299.1:430666-442404 GCF_000687185.1 Egretta garzetta | reverse complement strand
AGAGTGTGTAAATTCTTCAGAGATTGACTGCCTGCCAAGATTTTGGAGGGGAACAGGAAAAATTCACTCTCGTTCAAATGCCCATTACCAGTTCTGTGCAATGGACACAAGAGCCCTGATCTACCTTCCCTGGGCATACAACAGTGCTGGTACACAACCCTCGGGGCCAGTTACTGGTGAAAATACCTCTAAGGTGTGTGTTTGCAACAGATCGGACCACATAGATCTAAAGTCCTGTCCAAACCTTGTTCTCCCATATTGCTAGCTTGCCTGAGGGGATGTTTTGGGTGGCCAAGCACACGGTGTCTCAGGGAGGGCTACACGTCAGGCCAGTGCACTGGAATTGGTGCTGCTTGGGCAACGCCTGAAGAAACTCTATATAACAGAGCCACAAATAGATATTGGTGACAAAGCTGGCTGAGTGCCGCTACTCAAACACCTCAGTGTAAATTTGCACCGGGCAGGGAGAGGCTGAATGACTTACGCACAGCCTTGAGCAGAGGACATTGAAGAGAGGCACCGTACTAAAACAAGCATAAGCAGATTTCCATAGCACTTCACAGAGGACAGAAATGACCACGCTTTTTGTTCTGGGCATGTTTGTGTCAAACTCCAAAACAGACAATCGGCATGATTATGGGGTTTTTTTGAATGCTTAGGTAAGTGCTGCTCTAATACTTTGGACCCTGCAAATGGGAACCATTTATAAAAGGGAGGAATATACATTGTAAAAGATAAATGCTAAAATATGTGTTAATCCCTGGGAAGACACAGCATGGAAAGGGGTTAAAAGAGAAAGTCAGTGGTGTTGGCGGAGAACTGTGAAGCCACAGCAAGAAATGAAGAGCACCCTCCTAGGGGCAATGTAGAAACATAATATTCTCTAGAACAGGATCCTTATTTAAATGGATTGAAGGCCTCTTTGGCTACAGCTGTTTCTGCCTATGCTCATGATAGGGAGAGCCAGGGGGACTAGCTCAGAAGACCTTCTTTTGAACAGCTACAGTTAAATGAGATTTGTCCCAGCCCCAGTGTGCACAGCCCTGGGTTTCAGTCATTGTTAGATTTTATAGATGCAGCTGTAACAATAATTATAGTAACTGGTATTATGCTGGAGAAAAAATTACTGCTTAATGATTAATTAGTTGTCTGTGCTCACAGTCAGAGTCACAACCTCAGATTGTCCTTTTGCCATTGGTTGTGCAAGGGATGAGATAAAAGGTGAAGATGGGAGGAAAGGAGAGAAATCCATTATGCAAAGTTCCAAACTGCATGGAAGAAGAAAACAAAATTAATTGGTTCTTATGCCTTTGCTCTGCATCCAGGAGCGTCTTTAGTCTACATCCCTCTGGGAGAACATTTGGATTTTACAACAGCTACTGCTGATGCTGTGATGTCCAGTTTTGCATGTCCTTGAATGCAGCAGAGCCACCTTTGAGATAAGTTTGCCAAGGGTGTAGGACAACAACCTTCTTCCCCTGCTCTGATTGCAGTGGTCACGGCTGGCATGGAGCTGCCCTCATCATCCCCCACAAAGGCTCTTCACATGAAGTGAGCAAATAAATATGATCCGGTCCTTGGTGCTCCAGCCTGGTGCAAGGCAAGCTGGAAAGGGCAGAGCAGCACTGCTCTGCTAACTCTGCCTGACATCCTCCTCACGTTAGCTCCTCTCCATCACTCCCTATTAGCATGCATCTTACCAAACGTGCTAGGAAAGTCACTTTGCAATAACATTATCACATATGAATACTAACCTGAAATGAGAGCACCCTTACAAAGGAAACTGCTAATCTGATTTCGAAGGCCTGATGTGACAAAGCCCCAAAGGACGAGGAAGGGACAGGCAGTAGTTTCTATGAACTTTTTCCATTTCCATTCTCCCCTCCCTCACCTACTTTGCATTTGGTGCAGAAGGGACAAAAAAATAACAGATTTGGATTCAGTTCCATACAAGCCACTGCTCTTCCTGTTTTGCTGGACACTTAGCTTGTGACTGTGATGGATAAGCAATGAATTTGCTGAATAAAAAAAATATACACCCTTCATTGTTCAATTGCCAGGAGAAGCCCTAAGATTCTGGTTTATAGTAATTTCAGTTGCACAGCTTATCTCCTGCTGTATTACCTCTTGCCTACTGCTCAAAGTTACCTCCTCCAAGGGGCTTATTTTCCATCCGGTTGTGGGCCTGATCATGGAACAGTAATTCCACAGGGGCCCAGATAGTGCTGATTATCTCTTAATGAGATCGAGTACCTCTCATCTCTAGGTCACTGCCTTGAAATCATATCTAGTTCCTCTGTGGCTACAAGTGATCACAATCTGTTGATGACAAAATATGTTAATGGTGGTTCCTACTGCTGCCCCAAAGCAAAGCATTTAAAGGAAGAACTTAAGTAGAGAGGGTTGTAATTTTTATCTTTAATTTCTACTGTTTTTCACCAGGGCAGAAGCTCATCTGCAACAAATTCAAAACTAACCTTCAATTCAGAGCAAATATGAGCCCAGTAACAATTTATGAATACATCTCACCCATAAATTTTTCAGGAAATTATATTACACTGAAACTGCTTTTTTTTTTTTTTCAGTATCATACCTGTAGTGACATAAGCATCAGAAAAGCAATTCAAAAGTAGAAATGAAAAATTCATTAAAAATGAAAAATTCACTTAATACAATTCCATCATTTATTCACTGCTTTTTGTATATATTTCTATATGATGTTATGAAAAAAGAGTGGAAGTCATGCACCATATAACATACAATTTTAAAAACAGATTTTTTTCAGGATTTTCATTTCATAGGAAATTGTAGAAACAAGTTTTTATTCCAAATCTAAAAAAACCAAAATAATAATACCTAGTTTTCCATTAATTGCAGAACTATATTTTGGTGTCTCTAATATTTTCATGTCTTCTTCATATGCATATACACAGACATATGTACAACTGAAAATATTTTTCAGTCTCATTGAAAAAGCTGAAGACCAGGATGTTGACATGCTGGATATACACAAAAGCAGGCACAGAGCATGAAGTATAAATAACTACCATCTCCTTAGTACAAATATTTATTTCAAATTTTATATTATAATTTGTATTCAATTTAATTGTGCAGTGAGTATGGTTTCAGCAGATCAAAAAAAGAAATCTGCTATTTTAAAGTTCAGGAAAACTCTGAAAAGCAATACTTTTTTCCCCAGTCTAGAGCATGGATGTTTGCTGTCCCATTTTTGTTCTGTTTCTCAACTGGGAGGAGGTGGCTCAGCACCAACACGTGGCCTGTCTTTCATGCCTATTGCAAATGTGCCTCCCCAGACACCTGGGAGTGATGGACCCCTGTAAGGGTTTATGCCAGCTGAGCAAGGGTGAGAAGGACCCTTGTAGGGCAAGAAGGGAGCTCTCTTCCTTCTGCACAGCCCGGGTGCCAAATTCCCCTCACCCCTCTATTTCAGGAGTGCAGCTCTATGTATTGATCAGCACAATACAGCTTGTCCACCCACGTGGTTATTAATGGATAATAAACAGCTCAAGCACCCACAAACAGCATTTTTTTTCTTTGCAAGCACCAGCCTGGAATCAATTAAACAACAAGAAGGGCTCTAAGAAGTGCCATCAATTGCAAAAGTTATTACACTCTCAGGATGTTTCACTGAAAACTCCCACGCAAAGCAATTAGCTGTCAGCTGCTGCTGTGTCTTAATCAGGAGGTTTCAGCAGGGTCACAGAGTCCCTCACGGGCACTGCCTGGTATGGAGCTGCAGTCCTGCCTGGAGCCATCGGCTCCCCAGGTCCCTCCTTGTTTAGCAACCTGGACTGACTACTGTGTGGTCTTCAAGAGCGAGAGAGAAAACCAGAACAGCCCGAGAGGAGTGTGGAGAACAAAGCACGGAAAATAATGATCTACAGATGGCTTCCAGTAAGGGGCGAACCCTGGTTGCTGGCCAAAAAGCCCCAAAATGTTGTGCACCTTCCAAGGGATGTATGAGGAAACATGCGGTATCCTGTTTGCACTGCTTCACTTAACAGCTTACTGTTGGTGTATGTGAAGAAGGCAAGGGTACCAAAACACAGAGTAAATTCACCTTATTTTGAGGCCACTGCAAAAGAGAGAGAGAGAGAGAGAGAGAACGTTTATGTTCAGGAAAAAGCAAAACAAGGTTTCTTTTCCTGGTTGTTTTCCTTAGTAATAAACAAGTTATTTTAAGTAGTCCCAGCTATGTTCTGTGGCGTAAAGCAACTTCCATCCCAGCTTTATTGCATTTCTCATACGGAGACTGTAACAGGCAAAGCAGAAAGGAAAGGTGATTGAATTCAGGTCACTAGTCCACAGCAAAGGGAAAAAGTGAGCAAGCATCTCCAGCAGAAGTCAGCAATACCAAACAGGTCTCATTTCCCCAGTGCCCACACTTCTGACATAAGAAACAAATAGTCCAGAAGTTTCAGCAAGAATTATAATACAGGAAGACAAAAAAACATAGCCAACATACCCATAGTTTTTGTCACAAAGACAGAGGAGCAGCCATACAAAATAACAGAGAAAAATATTCTACTTAAAGGAGCTAAGAACAACTTACATGGTAGCTAAGCAAGGACTTCAAGTATGCAAGTACCAGGTGCGGGGTCCCCGTGCAGATAGGACTGCAGGTGGAGGACAAAGTAGAGGACTGGTAGAACATCCCTCATGCCTAAATACTTGCAGCTGCATTGCTAGAGCTGCCTCTGCTTGCTGAGGGCTGACCAGGGAGGCTCTCAGCTAATTCCCAAGCTCTGCTGGGATTCAAAAACTCATGAACCAATATTCCTCTGCCTGTCTGTCCTGAGGCAATACACGTTCTCGGAGCAAACCTGCCAGCTGGGCTCTGCTGCCCACACTACCAACAGGGCAGCGCAACCCACCTTTAGCAGTCCTCCCCCATGGCCACCGCACTTGGGCAGAACACGTCAGCCTGGGCTCCCATGATCCTGGAGTTCTGCAGGACGGCGTCTCCCGGCCACGCTCCATGCTGGCAGTGAGACCGGGCTGTCAGCAGTGTCTCCTCATATCTCCTGGCTGAACTTTTCCTACTTTTCAAGAACTACTTAAATTAGTCTGGAGCAAAAGAATGAATCCTTACCCACTGGGTACCTGGTGTTAGGATACTCAGCTGGGGTAGCAGATACCTGTGGATGCCTAGATATTAGCTGGGCCAACTATCAGCACTGACATGCCAACCACAGTGTTAGGTGGTCACTCTGTTTAGCCCAATAAGCAGAAGAGTTTTAGCTGGATCAATTGCTCTTATAAATTCAAATGGAAGATGGATGCTTGAATCTTCTCGGACATGACAGACAGGCATGTATGTGAACCAAGGCTTTCTAGAGCTAGGCAAGCATTCCTGGGCCACTAAAGTATTGCTTCAAGTCTGAGAAACAGACAGCAAGCTGAGGCAAAGTTGCATCTAGGAACATAAAATGAAGAAAGTGTTCCATTTTATTAAGCCCTCTTTTTTTTCCTCACTGCCCCCAGTTAACCAAAAAAAGCAGCTCCTTCCAGCAAACCAACTTTCAGGTCTTCCTCTCCAAGGCGCCCAGCTCTTTACAAAGGGATGTTTTCAGGGCCCTGCCATTGAAGGGCAGTGGACCAAAAGGTCTGGCATTGCAGTGCCCAGCTCCTTATGTGGCTCTGAGTTTATTAATGAGGTAGATGGATGTTTTAAAAGTCTGCATCTGAACGCATCCTAGAAGGTCCATTCCTATCCATGAGATATATTGGGAGCAATTAAAACTCAACAGAATAACTACAGCAGTAGCTTAGAAAAAAGTTACACCTTCTTTCAGTGCTCTGATAAGGCAGTATATTCCTCATGGCACATTCATCATTACAAACGTGTCTGCAGCTGAAGATGATTGTTGCCTGCTGTTTAATCAGAGGGAAATGCATTGCAATGATAAATCATTCTCATGGAGGAGTTTCACAGGCAGCTCTCCCAGGTGGGGACCCCAGGCTGCCACCCGGAGTTCTCCGCCACCTGCTCAGTGCTTCAGGCTCTTCAAATCAGGATCCAAAGCGGTTTCTTCTCTCCAGCCTTAGAAGAGGGATGTTTCATATGCAGCTCTGTAACCTGACTTGCCAGCTGACCACAAACACAAAGCAGGCTAATAAGAATTACGCACAGCAACAGGCCTGGTAGCTGAGATGACAAATCAACTCAGGTTTCATCACTCAGCACTACTTTTTGAGTTAAAATTAAGCTCTTGATCTCATCTGATCCTCCCTAGCCCTGCCACCCTTCCTCTTTCCTCTCCTCCCATCCCTCAGCTTTCACCTCAGGGGAAGACCTAGTAGCAACCCCTCACCTTGTGCTGAAGGGTACAGGCTTCTGGAGTCGTGGAGATGCCAGTGGCGATGTTCTCACTCTGCAGGAGGCTGTGTTTGAACATGAACTTGCTTCCTTGTAGGCAGCAATCTTCCTCAAAAACTAGGTTTCAGGGGTTATGAGACCCCTGTACATCTGAAACGGGATGCCAAAACAAATGGAGGTGGATTCTGAACACTTTTTCTCTTCTGAAGACACAACATGCAAATTTTTGAAAATAATGAGATTAGGTGATTACTACAGCCTTCCAGATGGGGCATTTTTTAGATGGCACTATTTATTTTAGAAATAAAACAACGGTTCAGGCAGAGACTCAGATAATCCAAAGCATGTACTGAGCCTTCTTTGAAACTTAATCCATTTGCAAGCTTCTCATTTTATACTAAATGTGGGAATGTTCAAAAGAAATGTATTTCTAATACATGTGTTAGATTCACCACACAGTAAGAAAGTATGAAGGACGTCATTCCAGAATGCCAGCTCTGTGGTTTAGGTACACCACCTCCCTATATTCCTGGGAGCTTCCCTTGTCTATGTCATGCTTAGTAGAAAACAAAGAAAAGGATGTTTTGAAAACAAATCGTCATACATTTATGGTTAAAATCTTCTCATAACCTTTCTTTTTCATCTCTGGGGAAAGTTGCATGGGTACATCTCTGCGTACCCTTTGGAACTATCCTATAAAATCCCAGTGAAAAGAAAGTGAAATTGGGCAGAATAATCTTATTTCCTGTGCAGAAATCATCACTGATACAGGTGAGATTCAGCATTAGTGTTCTCTTGTAGCCAGCTGTAACCCTACCCAGCAGTGAGGTGGTCTGGTACTAATCTGCCTCCATCAGCTATTTGTCTGTCTTTACGATGGCAATTTGTTACTCTTTATTAAGCATAACTACTGAACATCCATATAAACAAGAATCTACTTTTTTTTTTTTTTTCTGTAATCTCTCTAGAACTAAGACTACTGCTTAGCAAATCTTCAAGGGAGAAAGCTGGCATGTAAGCCCAGGGCCTGCGTGCCCTTCTGTATGGGGAAAAGTACCAGAGAGTGAGTTCAGATTCTTTTCTCAAAATCCTGTCACTTGAGCTCAAATGACAAGGTACAGACTCTTCCAGTGCTGGAATGAAAAATAAATATTTGAGTCAAGCAAAGCTGTTTGTCTAAAGTTTCTCAAAAATTATACCCAGGAAAGAAGAAAATCAAAATGTTTAGAATGAATAATTGAAATATTTTCATGAAAATGTCAAAAGAAAGCAATATTTTTGAAAAATCACCTAAATTATATCTTAGTAAGTGGAAAAATTAAGGAAAGGAATGGAAAAACAAGCTTTGTTTCATTTAAATAGATTATGACAGGGTGTCTAGTGAGAAATCATTTTTCTTGACCTAATATTTTTATTATTATCATTCATAGTAACTTATGAGACAGAAAAAGCACTTGCAAAACTTTATCTAGAAAAGATCGATATGATCATGTAGTCTGACCTTCTGTATAAGACAGAAGATGGGATACCACCAAGTGATTCCTACAGCAAATTCAGAAATTCCACTTGAATTAAAACTTATTTGATAGGAAAGCTATCTGCTGAATCTTGAGACAGTTTTAAAATAATCCTGGTTTAACAACAGCAGTTGCTGGCAGATATAATCCATTTTTCTAAAAGGTGCTTCAGTGATTGATTATCCTTATCTTAAACATTTGCCATTGATTTCTGTTCTGAATTTGAGTAGCTTCAGCTCCCAGCCATGAGAGCCTTTTTGCAATTTTTTATGCCTTCAGAAGGTTAAAATGTTGTCTCCTAGTACATCTGCTCCTCTTATAGGCACTTATCTACTGTGAACAGGCACCATTTACCTTTAAAGATAAACTAAAAAGACTGAATGTCACGAGTGTTTGTAGTAAAGATTTTCCAGTACTCCAGTATTTCTTGTAGCTCTTTTCTAGAATTTCAGTTTGCCAATATGCTTTTAAAAATATGAAATAGAGCTGATTGTGAATACTGTTTTATTTGAAACACATTCTCAATGAAAGCCAAAGCTTTTCATGGAAACATGTTGATTTACAGAAGATTTCTGAACTGCCTCAGAATTAGACCAACAATGAAAATATTTTCCAGGGATGTGGCTGACACATGTTCAAGTCATCCCAGTTCAAAGCAAGGATCTTGAATCTTTAGCTCCTGTAATCTGAGGGATTCACCTAATCACTAGTCCTCTTTGCGGGTTGTCTCCAGTTGGAGTTCTTGCAGTTTTTGTAACTCACTGGAGTGCAGTGGACCCAAACTGAGAAAACAGTAGTTCATGATGTGCTGTTAAAGGCCTCTCCTGGCACCACTCCTGGCATGAAAATCTCAGGCTCAAATTCCTGATCCAAACCCAGCAAAGCAGACACGTGCAAAGCTTGACCATGACCTGGTGGGACACACCACCATCCTGGGTGTCCTTTTGAGGGGTCGTCCAAAAGGCTAAACATGCCCAGGCCCTGCTGCAGCACTCCCGCAGGATGTGAGCTCTGCGGTGGCAGGGAAAGGAGGCAGCTGCAGCTTGGGACCATCAAGGAGGCTCAAATTTACTAGGTCCCAAGGTATACTCAGGAGCCAAGATGTAGCCAGGTGCCAAGGCAACCCCTTGGGAACTCGGTCTGGCCACTTGAATTTAAGTCCATGATGTCCCAGGGGAGCGATACCACTACTTATCACAGGCTGGCTTCACTTCCTTTGTGCTTTCTAGCTTTCACACAGTAAAAGTCAAACAATTTTGGTTTGCAGGGCTAAAAATAAAGACTATGCCTTGAAACACCCTGCAAAACAGAATTCCTGCTTTCCAGATAATCTTACTTTAAATACAAAAGCTGTATATAGTCTCGCGACATATGGTGATATCCGCACCTCTGCTTCTGATTGATCTCTACACAATCAAGGACTGCATAGACTCTTGCCTTGCTGCTACATCGTCCTGAGAGCTCATGTTGCAATGATTATCCACTCTGATCCTTCAGTCCTTTCTCTCAGTCATGTTTTTTAAAAGACAACCTTCATCTTATATAAATATGGCCTACAATTCTCATTCCTAGATGAATAACCTTGCATTTAGCTGTATTAAAAAAATATGTTTGCTGTTCAGCTGAGCCCCCTATGCTGTCATCAACATACAGCTTTGGAAAGTTTCCATACATCTTGTCCTTCCAGCTGGAGACAAGATTTCCACAGCAGATGTGACTGAGGGAACTAAGCAAAGGGAAAGGGATCAGGACAAAGAGAATGAAAACAGGAAAGCTAGGGAGATTTGCCCTTACTTGCACATAGGAAGGCAACTCTGAAAACTGCAGTGGAAAGGTTTATAGTCCTTAATCACCTACTCACTACCTATCCAATCCAGGAAATTCAGGCCTCTCAGAAATGTGGAGCATCCCACACTTTCCAGAGTCCTCTCTGACTCTGTAAATTGGCATTAATAACGTTCACAGCCCCCCGCCCAGCTTCAGAAAGCTAGTCATGCCCTCCTCCCTCCCTCCGTGACAAGAAATAAAAAGCAGTCCAGACAGGAGATTTTGTATGTCTGTGAGGGGGTCTGTCTGTGTTTTCCCAAAACACAGATGTAATTACTGGGCCTCAGGCAAAGACAGAGAAAGAATGTGTGCCTAATGGTACCCAGCTTCACAACTCCGCTACGCCCTGCACAACAGTTCCAGGTAAAGGCACTATTTGGTTTTGAATTGTTGCATGCACAAGAACACATGGGAGCCAGGCTCCCATTTTTCTGAAGCACAGGGTGGTACTTAATGTTTGGGGGTTTGTTTTTTTTTTAATGACTATCCAACTTGTGCTGTGTATTTTAGTACTTGTTCCAGCCTCCTAATACAGAGGAACTTTCCAGATGAATGGTAGGAACTAGTGAAGTGACTGTCTCTGTCTCAGGCAAAACGGGCGTGCAAAGACATTTTTTCTGTTTGGCATGTGCTTTATGAAACTCTATTCCCAACTCCCTCTATGGAAAGCCTAGTTTTTGAAGGATGTGCACAAGCACTCTTTTAGGACTTTGCCTTTTCAGTATACTTGCATGTAGTAGTAATTGTAATTCATCAAGTTCAACAGACTCCTCAGTATCTGTTTTTCCTATTTACCTCAAGATGAACACAAGGGGTTTTATTCAGCCCAGCTTTTTTCCCAAGACAAGTAGCTCCATCTTCTTGAGAGAGTGATTCCTGAAGCCCTTAGTGTGCTGTTAAGGCTCCTGAATTGCCCTCTATTTCAGAAGACAATAACTTTCTGTCTTTTTTTGATTTGTAAACACCCAGAAAGTTTTTCTTGGAACTGCAGCCTCCTACAAAGCTTATTTTTGCCAACTAGCAATAAGCTTTCTTTTCTCCTCTACCTTTCATTCATCTCCCCAAAGCCAATGGACTTCCAGGGCCCACAGAGCACAGCCTGAAGGAGCAGGGTACATCCCTGCATGGAAAAGCATAGTGTGGGTAAACAAGACAAAGTGTTCAATATATAAAGTGTTGTGACTACAAGTTAATCCATGCTTTCCCAGCCTCTACTGGTAGAACAGTTCCCCTTCTCATTGATATACATTCCTGGTTAGTCATATGGTCCAAATTTCAAAGTGAGGCAAAATTTTTTAAAATCCCAAAATTTAAAAATTTCTATCCAAAACTGCCCAACGCTCTCACCTTTTAACTATAAGGAAAGCCCAGTCTGTTGGATTTTAAGGTTTCTAAATACAAGCCAATAAAATTTTCAGGGAGAACAGACAGCTTTTATGAAAGCAATGTTGGAGGGAGAGAGCTAACATACCCATAAAATTATATTTCAACAGGAAGATTCTCATTAACTGTAACTGCATGTTTTAAAAAGTGTAACATGTTCTTGGTCTCACAAACCACTGTATGTGTAAAGGGAAAACACAGAGATCCGCACCTTCCCTGAGGCAGCGGTCAAAGGCAGGGCCTTCAACACAGTGCCCGTAAAAGACATGGAGACAGCTCATGTGAGACAAGAGTAGCTCTCTACCACCCCTTTCCCAAACCTGCCCCTGGGCCTCCAGGCCCGGCAGCAGCGAGGGGGCATGGGCTGCAGCTGCTGTCACACAGCTACCCAGGCACAGCATCATTTCACACCGGGAAAACAATCAGTGTCACAGCAGATTAACATAAACCCCTTCTCCAGAGCGGGGAATTTCTTGATTACCATAAGCTGCAACCTCATTAAAATATCACAAGGAAAAGCATATTTCTGACATTTCCAGTGCTTTTAGTTTTTTTTAATTCACTCATCCTCACCAGGAGCAGCAATCAAGAGTGTGGGAGGACAACTCCTGTTAACCAGAAGCAGCCTTCAAGGGCGAACAGCTCTGATCCAGGCTCTTGAGGAAGGGAAA
>NW_009258299.1:389914-428005 GCF_000687185.1 Egretta garzetta | reverse complement strand
GAAAGAGACAATCCCCAAATGCAGTAAATCTTCAAAGGGTAGCATGAAGACTATTCTGGGCAAAAGCAAAGTGTGTCCCCCACTCAAGTTTAACATCCCTTTTTTCCTCAGTTTTCAGCTTTAAGAATATAAACTGAGATTTTTATTTTGTTTAATTTTTTTTTTTACTGAGGTATGATTCTATTGGGCAGCACTTCACAAACAAACCCCAAAACTGTTGTCGATGATGCTGCAGAAAATGAACAGTGTATGAGTTAGGGTGAATAAAAAATATGGGTAAAATACTGGTAACCCTGTGAAAGGTGAAATGGCAACAGAACAGTGGAAACAGTCACATAGAGCTACTGGCTCACCAGTTTGCAGTTATGATTTCTGTGGAGACCAGCACTGGAAGAGCGCCTGATTCATCTCCAACTGAGGTGAACCAAAGAACTCTCATTTACCTCAAAGAGCTTGTTTCAAGTTTTCACAGAAAACGGGGCGGCTTAGGGAGAAATGTGATGGATTTTTAGTAGGAATATGAGTATGGGTCCCTCTCCACTTAAAGCAACTCTTGGCTGCTGTTTCTAAGCATTATATAAATTTTTGGGCAGACTGAACTAAGGCGGGGGATAGAATCCAGCCTGGTGGTAGTTCATTTCCTCCAGCAATGCTCTCCTGATCACTAGAATATGTGGGACTAGATTAATATCAAACAGGAATTGTATTTTAAGAAAACACCTGAAGCTTTACCACTATTTTTCTTCTGCATTGGATTAAAAGCCAGACCTCTTTGAGATATTCGGTAAAAACAGACAGATTATGCTTAAAGATCAGAGCAGGATGGAGAGTGCCCAAGTTCAGGTCCCTGCTGCTCTGGAATTTGCTTCGTCCCAAGCACAAGCCCCCCACAGCAAGCTATAACATCAGTCCCCATGGGTTTATCCATTTGGCAAAACTGCACATTCCTTGCACATGCAACAAATAAGTTTTGATTAAAAGAGAACATGAACCAGACAGGTTCTGTTGCTCTCACATGTTGACATTAGCTGAGAATCAAGAGAGTTCAAGCAATCCACTCCAAGCAACAGTAGGGATAAAAAGAATATTTTGTTTGAAACTGCAATGCAATGACTAAATAAGTAAATAGTATTTTATACGTATCCTGTCACATGGAGATAGAAAGGATATGTGGCCAACAATTACACTTGTAAAGGAAAATGAAAAGTGCATATGATATCAAGAACTATACAAATCAAATGTAAGGATTATTTCAAAAGAAATTAACTTACTAAGGCAGGAAATCTCACCCACGTTATCTAAATTCATTAGCTCAACTCACAGAGATATTTTTAAAGTATCAATAAATGAGAACCCCTACATGAGCACAGGCTTAATAGGAGAGTACCTTCTCCATGATGGTCTTTCTTTCATTTTAGATATTGACATAACATTATCTCACTGTATATCACTGCTTTATCTTCATCTAAGTAAGATATAAAATAAGTTTATCAGCTGCTTTGTGATCAGACCAAGTCCTTCTGACCCGTATCTCTAAAGTTTCCCAGGTATCTAACTTCCTAATATACTAACTTAGGTTAAACTGGCATGAGCTGCCTCTATCGTTACACATTTATGCAAAATTCCTATCCCCATTTTTATCTTGTGCCATCCCTAATGGTTTTCATATACTATTTCTTACACTGTCTTATGCAAAATCTTACACTTAGACCTACCAAAAGACTTGGGATTGAATGATAGCTCTACTAATGCACATGTGCACCTTGACCAGAAGTTCATTCAGTCTGATGTGCCATCTTGGCAAATCTGCAGTACCCTGAAAAAAAAAAAAAAAAAAGTTGCCTCTCTTATGGAAGGAATATCTCGAATAACATTTATTCCTAGAAATTTACAAATTATTAAATTAACATTTTCTATTCTGTTCTAACAAGGCTTTGCATTTTTTAAGTAAAAGAAAACCACAGAAAGAAATAGCACAAACTTTTAAAAACAAATTAATAACTTAATGAATGCTTCTAATCCATCAGCGAGGACATTTCACTTCAAATTAGTTAGCACAAAGGATCCAAGACACATCCCCTCTAGGATCCCTCAGGGCTTTTATTGTCCTAAGTACACAATCAAAGAACAAAACCGGGTGCCTCCAAGTCATCTCACAATCATTTCAGGGACAACCTGTGATTTTGCTCTTCATGCAGAGTGCAATGCATTAATTGTGAATGGAAATTTATGTGTATTTGAATCCCAAATAGCCGACAGGCTTTGGCTGGCTTTTCTTTGGTCTCTTCCATTAAGCAATCATTAAAATTTTAGCAGCTCAGTTTTGCATAAGGAGTCAGCTCTTTATTGATTAATGAACTGATAGTGAATCACCAAGGTACATATGTTACCCCTCTGAAGAGAACATGTCCTTACATCATCATGGGCTAGATCCCAGGTTAATTCGGTGCAAGGGCAGAGAAGGGTCCAACTTCTAGTTTCCTCCAGCACACAGAACAAGGACTCATTTCCCTGAAAAAAGGAGTTGCGCACCTCTGGCTTGCACTCAACTTGCACTGAAGTCTATATTAGGTAGATGTAATTACTGCCATGTCTAAACAGGGTCCTTTCTGCATCCCTTTTGAACTGCTGTATACAAATGATGCTTCAAGAAAAAAACATTAAGCCCAAAAAGACAAATTTAACTGGCAGGGAAGCATGGGACTATTAATCCCAGGGTTGTGTCCCACACCAGGCACCAAAAGGGCTGTTGTATGTTGACCCCCATTTTCAGGTTTTAATGAGGAAGACTGAAACCACCACCACCACCACCACCTCCTCCTTACCTTTCTTTTTTCCTTTACCGGTCATATCAGGGAGAAATTGAATGTTGTTCTTTACATGCACACCATCACTAATTAAATGCAGCCACTCTATGTATGCCCACAGTCTTCTAATACTTTTACAAGGTGTCACGCAAAACAAATATTAGCCCTAGGCAACAGACGAGAGAGAAAAACAGTTTAGCAAAATAAATGCGCTTATACTTATGGGTCTCAAAGACCAGGTCATAGCTTATTACAGGATCCAGCAAAATCTGATGAAACTTCAAGAGGATTGTAGAAAACAATCGCCATGCTGATACACTGTGGATAGTCTCAAAAGTATGGGGCTAACATAGAAGGCACTTGAAAGGAAAAGATTTCTTTTAAATTGAGTGCATTACATGTCATGAAGCTAGTAGGAGTATTTTATTCCCACCACATGCAGGAAGGATGTGAAGCAGATTTTTCCTGATAAACAACCCTGGTCCTCAAGCAAGCAGGATAATTACAGCTACACTTGTCTTGGGGATGGCTTGTGCCACAGGGGAAAAGAAAGAGATCCCAAAGTCCCAGCTCATTCCCACCTCTCTTCTACATTCCTGGACATCATAAATTACAGAAACCTACTGGGAGATGGTTTGCTAAGCCTTCCTCACTTTCCCCTTCTCTTTAGGGAATTGCCAAGTCCATATAGTGCAATAACCCGCCTTTTAATCCTCTGTCAAGGTTAATAAGTTGCCCCTTATACTGACATGATAAATGTATGAGGATAACGCTTGGCTAATTGTTCTTCCCTCTGTGGATATTAAGTTCTGAAGGTGAGAAAGTAATAAGGTTTTGTACATCTATGGTTACAGCGGAACAGAAAAAACTTTGCCTTATCTTATATGCGTTTAGGCGTATGTGCACGTGTGCCAATATATATTGTGTATGTATGCATAGATGGAGACGCAGGCTGATGCCTGTGTAAGTGTGTGAGTGCGCATTTCTTTGTGGCTTGCTTTTACAGCAGAATATCTCATGGCATCTGATAATTTATGTATGTTTATTTGTTGTACACTCAAATTTTCAGTCATGCCCAGTTCTTCAAAGGCTCCCGTGGCCCTGTCTGGGTGGGTTTTTTTGCAGGCAAAGAGTTGCTGCCCATAGGAATGCTGCACGGGAAAGGAAGAGCTTGTTTCCAGTGTCAGTTTATCTGCAATAAAACCGCATTCACTGCCGCACCAGAGAAGTAAATAAGGAACTTGTAGCTACTCTACAGGTTATTCTGAAATAGGTCAGTGACATGTTGACAAATGAACTGTGTTCATTCTTGCCTACTGCTAGAGCTGCAGGGAACTTCACCTTTCTTGAGAGTGCAGGAAATAATAAGGTGGAATTATTTGAATTTTATCAGGTAAAAACATACAATGTGCCTGAAATTCATCTTCACCTTCAGAGTCTCCTTGCATCACCTCTGAATTATGCCAATTCCCCATCAATTTAGAGAAGAATTTCCTCAGTGCAGAAACTAGGGATCAGCAGGTACCACTCTATCAGGATACGACGAGGATGACATTTGAGAAGCATCTTTGACTTGTTACAGTCTTTCCTCACCGGTGCTGCGGTATAGCTGTTTCAGGTAGTAGATTTCCAAAGATGGAGATAGACAGACATCTTTTAAAATGTTGTGACACATCCCTCAGTAACTCTGTTAAGTGCACTTTCAGTGTAATGATTTGCCATGGTGCCTTGTAAAAGATAGCAATCGGTGAGTACAACAATTGTGCCAAGACTAATTTAGAGAATTTATGAAATCAGAAATTCGAAGTCAACACAGAGATTAATTTAAACTAGAAGAGTTCTAAAAAAAGCTAGACTGATATAGATGCGGGATAGCTAATTTTTGCTTTCTCTCTCTCTTACAGTTTCTTGCTCTTTCTTTCTCCTTCTGCGCCTTACTTAGACTCTAGTTCAAATCACTGAAAAAGATGTTTGTTCAAAACAATCATCAAAATATTCTTTTGAATTTCTTGGTATTTCAAATCTTTTATCTTTTGGAGGGGAGGAAAAAGTTGTAGGGTGAGAAAAAAGAATGAATATATGTGGCCACTAATTTACTGATGCAGTACAGCAGAGATGGAAATATTCACAGTGAATTTTTGCTTTTCTCCACAATTTGAAAAACAAACAAAACACAAACCCAGCAATGATTTCTAGCAAAAGCAAATTTTCCAGCTCCCTGAGAAAGGCCATCTGGGGAGGCAAAAATAATGTAATGTGAATATGTGTCCTGCTTTCTTTTCACTAAAGGAGACATTACATAAAACAACATCATCATTGGTTTAGTCACAGCATTTTTCACTTTGAGACTTCAGAACATTGCCAGTATTTATTTTTCCACTGGGCTCATCCTCAAGCTCTTTCTGAATATGCATAAATAAATTCCTGTCATATATATTCACTTTTAACAGCAACAGTTTAACTGCTCTGGTCATAAGAGTCTATAAATCAACATTAACAAAGAAGTTATGCTTTCATTGCGATCACTCCTCAAACAAAAATACTCCAAGCATTCAAGAGAACTGGTCCAGGCAAAATTTTGGGGTATAGGAGAGAACAGAGGGATTTCATTGGTCTACCTGAGCTCTCAAACATAAAAAGTGAAATTTTAGACCATCCTGGATGCACTTTGCAGTAATTTAAAAACAAGAAACTTCTCTGCAGTCTATGTAAGCATTTGTATATCAGTAAAGGGCCTGTGTGCCTCTTTGCTAGCAGCCAGAGCAGGGAAGAGCTGGTTGCAGGGTAATGGCTCTTCTCCTCAAACTGCAGCAGGTGAGGAAGCAGGGCCAACACTATGGATTTTGCACCATTTCAGTTTGCTTCTGGTGTCAGGAAGAGAATCTGAAGCTACTTAACACTGCGTTTTCCTTCCTAGCCTTGGCTCTGCTTCCAGCCTAGCCCTTGCTTCCTTCAACAGTTGCTTTAGCTGGAGAACAGAGGAACAAAGCATTTTCCCAAAGCTGCAAAAGTATTCCCTCATCCTTTAAATAAGATGTGTGTGCTGCTGTTGTCTGTGCCTGTGATTTGCTCAGGTGGGAGCAGCCAAGGTTTCCAGCTCAGTGAGCATCAAGAGGCATCCATCACCCAATATACCAAATAAGCCGGGATAGCCCTTGCCTACAGCTTTCTGACTCTCTCAGCTACTCTCCTGGCTTGCAGCTAAACAGCTGCATGAGGACATGAAGACAAACTTTTTCCCACTTCTTCCCCACATATTGGTAATTATAGTTTCTTTTCAGTGCACAGTTACTGAGGAAAAAAAAAAAAAGAGTTAAAACAAAGCCAGTAATCAAGGAAAAATTCTTGAACAAAATAAGTGACTGATTCTTCAGTAAGCAGTGCCTCGCAGGTACACCCATACATAATCCCCGGGTACCACTGTGACAATGTAGTCTGGCCAACAGCATGACACAGGTCATGCAACTTTCAAGAGTGTGTTTGGACAAGTGCGTCCTCTATGGAAGAACGACCATTTTTAATGGCACAGTTTTCAAGAATGATGAATCCATCACAATTCAGTAGAAAATCTTCCAGGCTTAACTACATCCACGGTTCAAAATGTGCTTCACATTTTAAGGAATTGTCTCTCAGGAATGTCATTTGAAATGTTCAGGTTACTAGATGGCTTCAAGTTCAGAAAAAAATCCAAATAAGCTTTCTGCAATGTATTGCTTTCCTAGAATACTTTTTATTTATTATTTTTTTAAAAATATTTGAAAAATATAGCTCTCACACTGACACATCTGCCTGGCCTTCAATCTATATATTTGAGGTGTCTCAAAGAAGCATATAGAGCCTTTGCTTTTCCTTTGGTCTTTGCACCTTGGAAAGGATAACAACATATGTATGCTGGCTAACTCTCCCCTGAAGGAACCTGGAGTGATGGGAATGTTTACCTCACTGGACAGGTTTCCTGTAAAAGCTTATTCTTCTTGCAATAAGGCACCTACCCTTGTTTGACCCTGCATTTGATGTCAAGATAATAAGTTGCTGTGGATGTCACAAGCTCAGCATAATTTTCCTTCACTAGAACCTCGAATGCAGTCAAAGGAGGAGATGGGTTCAGGGAAGGCAAGATCCAATTTAATTGCAAATATCTATAAAATTAGTGAGATAAATTGGTTTATGACTTATGAATAAAAAAGAGCTAAAATTTCAATTTCTAGTGTGGCCCTTGATCTTACTGTCTGGCATAGACATAAACTTTTGCACTCCTTATGTATGTAATAAGTTAGTGTATCAACACACCACCATCCCTATCCATGTCTTTTAGAAGGATATTTACACATCTTACATTCACATACTCTGTAACAAGTACACTAAGTTTAATCAATGGCAATACTTCTGTTGAATTTTCTATTCACTGAAAACACAAATCAACAACTACTCCAATTTTTATGTATTCCAGAAAAAAATCAAAGCAAAAAAAGGCAATTGTTATTTTCATTTTTTGCTTTCCAAACTAAGGAGAAAATCCCACATTTTTTCCATTGCAAGTTGCTTTTCTTCCAGTTTAAGGCTTATGCCTTCAAAAGTCCCTTTAAAGTGAAGTTACGGCATGTTTTTCACTAACTACAATTTTTTTTTCCAATATGAAAATAATGTAGAAAATAATTTTTTGTAAATATTTTAAATACAAAAGAAATAGCTTCAGCAGAGGCAACACTAAATAGCTTTAGCTTTTACAAGACAGTTGCACTAATTAGACTTATCTTTCCCAACACCTTCAAATACTAAAAAATTGACCCATGCCAGTGATCCAAACCCCAGGGTATTGACACCATATACCTCCGAAGGGATAAGAGAACTAACTGGCTGTTGCTGAGCTCTGGTTCAGTGGAGGATCCTGTACGAAAGTGTCTCCAACTGAAGTGTAACTGATTGCTGAGATTTTTGCCTGGGGAGGGCAGGAGGTCGGTGTCATGTGGGATCCAGAGCAATTCGCTTCCTTTGAAAAAAATCACAACTGATGCTTCTCTAAAACTTTGGCTCTGTCAGCACAAGGCCCAGAGGCAAGATGCAGCCACTGTGCTCTTCTTTACAGAAGACGGAAAATGATTATATCTCTAATGCAAAGTACTAGTAATTGTTTGGAAACCCTTCAGGCAGGAGATAGGAATTTCAAGACTGGGCAAAAGTTTTATTTCACCTCCTAAGAGACTGCTTCTTTCATCGTTTTTTCTCAGTAAATATAATTGGCTTTTTTTCATCCTTAAATGAGATATTCTCTTTGCATCAAGTCTCTTGCTACTGTGAAAGTTAATCTCTCCTTCTTTCCTGCCTTCATTCATTCATTTCTTCAAATCATAGGCCACCTTCAGTGTTGATTAAGTCTAGAGGATTTTCGTAGAATCATAGAATGTTTTGGGTTGGAAGGGACCCCTAGAGGTCATCTAGCCCAACCCCCCTGCAGCGAGCAGGGACACCGCTAACTAGATCAGGTTGCTCAGAGCCCTGTCCAATCTGGCCTTGAATGCTTCCAGGGATGGGGCCTCCACCACCTCTCTGGGCAACCTGTTCCAGTGTTTTACCACCCTCATTGTAAAGAATTTCTTCCTTATATCTAGTCTAAACCTACCCTGGTTTAGTTTAAAACCATTACCCCTTGTCCTGTCACAGCTGTCCCTACTAAAAAGATTTTCCCCATCTTTCCTATAGACCCCCTTTAGGTACTGAAAGGCCTCAATCAGGTCTCCCCGCAGCCTTCTCTTCCCCAGGCTGAACAACCCCAACTCTCTCAGCCTGTCCTCATAGGAGAGGTGCTCCAGCCCTCGGATCATTTTTGTGGCCCTCCTCTGGACCCACTCCAACCGTTCCATGTCCTTCTTGTGCTGAGGGCTCCAGAGCTGGACGCAGTACTCTAGGTGAGGCCTCACCAGAGCAGAGTAGAGGGGCAGAATTTTAGGACAATACAGAACAATGATATAACTTTGAAGGTATGAAAGGTTTGTTACTATACTCCTTATGCCATAAGATGCTAAAAGGGCACAAATACCTAAGACTGCGCCAGTTTAAACAGCATGTAGGACAATTCATAATAAATTATAGCCTGTTTCTAAGGAAGAACTCATTTAGCTCAGCTGGCTGTGAGTTTAAAAACAATTATAAATAAAAAATAAGCTAACATACTGTACAGCCAAAACAGAAATCAAGTAGGGAACAAAATAGGACCACATTGCCTGCAATTCCAGCAAATTTCTGAATTGCCTTGAGGTTACTTTTTTCTAATGGACACCAATTCACTTTTTTTCCTTTTGGAAGTGAAATCAATTCTTGTGGACTGAAGTTTCTTGTCTTCCCTCCTTACTTTTCCCTAGTCTTGCAACAGCATGGAAATGCATTGTTACTAGACAGCCATGCACAAACTGTCCTGAAGAGCCTATGCCAAGAGGTAGATGAGGTTTTTCCCTGTATTGGGAGCGCTGTGCCGGAACCAGATATGCAGGCAGGAGGAGTCAGCACTGCTGATCGATGAGGAGCATGGGCAGAGCTGGGACACAGAGACAGCACTTTTGGCAGCATGGGAATGTAGCTGGAAGATCTCTGACTCTCTGGCAGAAAAAGTGGACGGGCCTATTGGCCTGCACCAAATCTGGCTCCAGCTCTGTTTTTCCCATCTCATATTATTTTTCATGGCAAAGGATTGGTCCCCCCTTCTAAACAGACTAAATCAAACCCTGAAAGAGAAAAATGATGTTAAAGAAAGTGAACCCTGCTCTGTTCCCTAAAAGCAAGACTTAGTAAAACCCACAAGACCTATGAAACCAAACCAAACCTCTACACAAAATTCTGTAAGGTTGTATTAATAAATAATATTTATATTTATTTAGCCAAAGTCTACATTAGTAGCTATAAATTATCAAAAGGAGCTTCATAAATTTTCTGTTGACCTTGGTTTAGCAAGCTTACCTCTCAGTTCTGATGCATTTGCTCTCCAGAGGGATAAGCATAAAGCATGTTATCTATAGGTGAAAGTGACAGGCACCTTTGCTGCACTGATGCTCTTAATCAGCCCATGCAAGCCAGGTAGAAGAGCATACGTTATTATTTAACCAGTGTTGGAGAGAAAAGGACTTCTTAGAATATCCTAGTATGCCAGAGGGTTTTTCAGGGTCACCACACCTCTAGGAATGAAATGCTCAGCGACAAATCAAATTACTCAGTCTGTTTTATCACTTCACTTGAACGACAAGGTTTTTCTCTTAAAGCATGGCTGTAATAAAATAGAAATGTTAACAAATATGAAACAACAAAGCAATCTGTTGCAATGCTACTTTGCAATATATATGCTTCTTCGGCATCTCAGTTAGCTTTCACCTCAGTTTCTCCCGTACTCCTGTACTAAACTAGAATATCTCCATCTGTTAAAAAGCAGGCTCTGTTGTTCTTTGTGGTCTTTGCTTCCTCCTGTTCTCTTGCCCTCATAAAAAGTTGACAGTATTCCTGCTAGAGTCATTCCTCCTTTTCTTTCTGCAACTATCACATAAAGGCTAATATCAAAAAGGTAAAACTGGGAGACAGGACTCCAATCCACATCTATACTGTTAATTTCTGAGTGGTTACTCTCCCAGGCACTATCATTTCCTAACATACAGTTCTTATATTTTTCCTAAGCTTCCCTTAATTGGACTTTCTTATTCTGGTGCACATGTAAAAATAGATTCTGACATCTTTACTGCATAAGTAACTCCATCACTGACACTGGCTCATCTCAGAGTAAGTTACCAGTTAGTGTGAGTAAGAGTATCACGGGTGTAATTTGTTTCTGGTAGAAATGATAAAATATAGATCTTTGGATAAGACTTTTTTTGAATGAAGGTGGAGTGACAGAGAGACCACACTAGAAAGAAGGGAGAGAGCATTTCGTGCAGGCAAATGTTGGCTTAAGAAAACTGTGCCATTACAGCACTTCTGTAAATAGCAGAGAGACACAAGGAGGGTGAGCCCACAGATTTCTCCTCTGGAGGAATTTGGCACTCCTCAGGCAAACGTTGATCTGGAATATTTCCTTGAACCTTCCAATTTGACCCTGCAAAGTCATGTTCAGGTGGGGATTACTTTCCTGTTCCAGCTGGATAAGCCACCACAGTCATCAGGCCAGCAATTCAGATTTCAGAGAACATACAACAAACCTCATTAAAGCCTTAGTGTCGTTTTCTGAAATGCTGATACCTCAGAAATAAAGGACCCCACCAGGATATGGCCTCGTGGTTTCAAAACAATCAGATTTCCAGTTTGGAAAGCCCCTATTTGTCCACATGGTACCTCAGTGGATCGCTGCATGTATTTATTCTGCCCCAGAGGTGATGCAAGCCTTTCTGTGTTCGCCAAGCCTCTAATGTCAGCAATGGCTTCCATTAGCTATGGAAAGGTTGCTATCACTAATCCTACTAATAACAGCAACTTGCCAGGCCTCAGTTGCTTAATGGACTCACAAAATGCATACAGCTAGTGATTTCCTTTATTCACTGTCAAAGCTGAGGTCAAAAATAATCTCAAGAGACACCAAACTTGGCCTTTTCAAAATTTTATGCTTGTCAAATTTTAGTGCAGAAGATGAATTATCAATGCAAGCCCTGGGAGAGCAACAGTTTGACGTGTGCAATGCCTCAGACTGATTCAGATATACAGACGTTTGTGTGTCAGCAGAATCAGAGACAGGATGATCCGTCAGTGGTGCTCACAAATAGACGCGTCTAGCTCCCGTCCAAAACCGACCCATTGCCATTAGCATATCCCTGAATTCATTCTTCACTTTCTATGTGCAAGAGCAATCAGGCAAACAGTGAAGTAATGCCATCCGTATTGCCTCCCACTCCTCTACAATTAGCTTTCCTTTTAAAAGCCTGCTACAGGCTATATTCACTGTGGGAAAGAATTGCGAATTGTGCAGGAAACCTATTTCCCCTCAGGGAAGGAGTGGGCCATAATTTTATTCCTTAACATTATAAATTATGCTTTTCTTTGCTCTAAAGGTTAGAAAATGCAGTGAAGATTAATAACATCACTATTATTAATTATGACCTACCAAAATACAGGTTTCCACAATAAGGAGGAAGTATTCTCAGTGGGAGACTATTCTGCTGGTGAAGAGAAATGACTTAGGAAATAACCATGCCTGAGTCAACTGACAGAAAGC
This sequence comes from Egretta garzetta, assembly GCF_000687185.1. Lineage (NCBI taxonomy): Eukaryota > Metazoa > Chordata > Aves > Pelecaniformes > Ardeidae > Egretta > Egretta garzetta. The sequence goes on along the minus strand of NW_009258299.1, from coordinate 416,017 downwards.
AATTAGAGCTTCTCTCCAGCACTTAGAAAACAGGCAATAGTATAATTGACTCATTGTGCTTTTTGAAATAAACCAGTCAGACGATGCACAGAAAACATTACCGTGATACCTCGTGCCAAACTGGAGTCACAAACCCTGTGGAACAAAATGGTAGTGAAGAAATACAGCAAGACTGAAGGCAGTAAGAAGACCCTGACATCAGTACCAGATTAGATAGACTGGCAGACCATTTGTAAATAAAGATGCAATTGTATTTAACATAGCATGTGACACAAGCAACAGACCTGCAGTGGAGATAGAATATAATTTCCAAAAATATGTAGACACTGGATATAAAAAGAAACTTAGGCCCTAGAGCACTGAGTACTGAGCATCATAGGCACCTTCAGGGAGAGGTTTTTGGGTGCTCAGGATCTTTGTACAGTTCACAGACAGTCTGGAACCCACAAGGCATATTTTGAGTGCATATTCATAGAGCTAGCCAAACAGAGAGTGAAATTTAAGGGATTATGCCATCGGGTTTTGTTGGCGGGGCAGTGGCATCTGACCTGGAAAGTCAGAAGGTGAGTGCAAGATTTAATCTGGAAAAGGTGATGGTCAAACCAGAATCCCTTTCCTTACTAGAATCACTTTCTGCCCATTCTCAACCAGAAAAGAAAAAAAAAAAAAGTAAAGGAAAAAAAAATTATGACTCAGTTTACAGCCACTGCAGTATCATCTCGGAGTACCCTTTGTGGTTCGTGGCATTTAATTATGTTTCTAGGGCTTTGATGGTCATTTTTTTCAACAATAATACAATTAAATTACATTTTATAGTTCTACTGAGTGATCTGTGCTTCTTGTATTTTAGGTTTCCTGCAAATTTTTCCGGTCAAAATAAAAATGCATTTTTTGTCCCTGGTTGAAATAAGTGACATTAAAAACTATCTGGGACTAGAGACCAGTGATTTTCAATTAACATTAAAGGAAACTGTTTAATATCAATTGTTCTTAAATTGGCATATCAGCATTAAATGAATGCTAAATAGAATAGACAAACTTCCATTAAGCAAGGCAATATTAAGTGTATTCAATCTTTTACAATATGCACTATTCAGGCTCAGGTTTCCTCAGCTGAAAGATGCTTCTTGATAAATGGCCATTTATCCCATTTGTGCCCCTTTAGCTACCAGCTCCAGCTGATCCCCGTTATAAATGGATAAGACATTCTTGCAAATTTTGCTGTGCGTTAATTCCATGGCCTCTGCCAACTAATTGTCCTTTTCTTTGAACCTTTTCTTTGAGCTTCATCTTGCATATGCCATTAACTATTTTTTGCTGTTCCACAGGATGAATTCATAGTGTTTGATGCTTCTCCAATTTAAATGAGGCCCAAATGCTGATGTCAATAAAACAGTGCTGCATAGGGAAGAAATAAATGCAGAAAGAGGTTTGATACTGTTAAAAAGACAACAAGTCCCTTAACATACTCACTTATAGGACCTGGCAGCTTCTAAGATTCAGGAATTATTTTTAAAAATGAGCACTGTGTGAATCAAAAAATGGTCATATCAGGATATTTGTTCACTGGAAAACCTTGCTACTGGCTGAATGATAGATACATATGTTGAGTTGCACAGGGGGAGAGTATATGCCATGAGTTTAATGCAAACAGAAAACCTAAGAAGAATATATGTTTTGGACCATATCCGAAACCTACATGTTCAGATAGTCTTGGTGAGAGAGTACCAGACTCCTCTGTACCTCTGAGATTCTGAAGCTCCTCTGAAATTTTGTTTGTTGGGTATGTTTGGATGCAGACTGAAAACTGAATTATTCATAATCAAAGAAGCCTTAGTTTTTTTAGTCACCAGATGGGCCTTAAGCCATAGAGTGGTCAAGACCTCTTGGACCTCTGAGTCCTATCTCCTGTTCTCACAGAGCTCATGTTCTTCAATTCCTTTATCAAACTAACTTAAAAGTTAGCATGGGAGTGTCTTAAAAGAGGCAGCTATGTCTGGCATCTTGAGTTTGGAATTGAAATACTTTCCCAAAAGGGAACCAAATACATAGGTAGTGTATTAATGAAATCACAGTGTAAATATGCTTATATTTTAAAAGGAACTTTTCATTTTTCTCATCTAAAGATGGGGAGTTCAATAGCCTAAAATTTATTTTTCAGTGAGTTTGTGAAAGCCTCAGCCTGCATGTTCTCATATAGATGAGCTGGTTTAGTCAGAATAAGAAGCAATTCTTGCAGTCTGCAAACATTTAGTCTTCCTGAATTGTCTTCAGAGAGAAAGCAAAATAGCATTATACAGGAATTTTGTGCAAAACAGCTTGTCCTGTGTTTGTGAAGTGGCAGCATGTTAGAAAACTGGTGCGACAGTTTGATGGGTTTCCATGGAAACTGCTAGACTTGAATGCATGGGTGCACAAGCAAGCTTGCCAGGTGCCGGTTATTGGAGGAAGGAAAAATTACATTTCCATGACAGCTATAGATTAGCTGAGCAAGTCTCTTTCCAAAGTGATGTACTTGCAAAAATAGATAAGCGCCGACCAGACTAAAATTTGTTTGCACTTTCTACAGCAAGCTGCGTTAATTTGATCTCCCCTTGAAAATGGCCAGATTGCAGGTTCTGCCCATTGACTGTTTCACCCAAGATACTATAGTCTTCTGCTGCAAGGTAATTTTCTGGAAAAAACTCATAACAAAGCAGGTAGGATGAAGAAACCAAAATTGAAATGGGAGAGTCGTTCCCTCAAAGAGAACCACACAAGCATTTTGGACACCAGTGAGATATGTAGTAGAATGAACACAAATAGGGCATATTTGATAATCCTTTACATTCACCACACTTGTCTGCTGGGCTATTTTCAAAAATCTGAACATAACCAGGCCCTCAGCTTGTGTAAATCACCATTGCTTTGATGAAATCACTGTAATACTGAAAACCTCTCTAAACTGGAGATTTAACACAGTATTCTTCAGTGGGCAGGTGTAGGTCAGGAACAAGGGGCAGGCTGAATTGTACCTCATGTATGCTTTCTCAGTGTGAGTCTGTCATCTTCTTCATTAACTACTGTCTTCATTAACTAGTTGAGTACCACTGACCTTTGAACAAGCAATGCAAATACAAGAATGTCACCGTCACACCAAGTGAGAAAGGGAGTGAACTGTTCAGGAGGTAATAACAAGGAGGTTTAGACCTCTGAAAAACTGCATAGGAAGATGATTAGGGCAACTGCTCCTGATTGCAGACTGATTTACTTTGGAATCCAACAGATAAGTCTTTTCAGAGGCCACTTTAAAAATGCTAGGGGTATTTGTACAAAATCTCACAGAAGTCAAGTCACCAGTTTCAGCTGACAAGGAATTTGGTTTTATACACTGGGGAATACTCAGGGAGGAGAAAAATGGGCTGTACAGAAGACATGCATAAGAGGAATTATAGAGACCCTGGACTAAGTCCAAAGAACACAGTGCAAGGGTAGAAACTCAGATGTTTCATTGTTTTGTCTAGGTCCATGAGTCTCTCACACAGTTGGAAGCGAAAACTTTGTCGGTATGTAAGAATATTTTAATACTCAGAGTTTCTGGGAAACCCAACTTTTAAACAGACTGCCTACAGATATTGTGCTCTGGGAAACAGCAACTGGTGAACCTTGTGTGTCTCCATGCATGCAGGACGTAATTGCATCCCAGGAGCTTGCTTCTCTGAAGGGAGTCTACACCCAGGACATTTACAAGAGACATCAAAGAAGAGAACACTATAACTTACCGAGACCAAAGAAACCTTATAAGTACTTACGCTTATTCCTATACAAGCCAGAACAGCCTAGTAAGTCATCAAATATGATGGTCCATTAAGGAGTCACTGAACAAAAGCTGAGGATTTTCATGACTGGACCCTCTGAGATCTGTCATTGCCCAGAAGGGCTACTCTTGCACAACTGTTAGCCCAGATGGTGAGCTCAGATTTTGGATCACTATGACTATTAGTTAAATCCTCACATATAACAAGTCCAACAATTCAGGAACATTTTTTTATGGATCTTTAGGCATATATTTAAAATGGCTTTGTACCCCTGTCAACTTCAGTGAAGACTATTCGCTTAGATTATTCATTCCAATCAAATTCAGAAATCTGGATGAGTATCTATATGTATTTACCTGAGTTCAGAATATCTGAACTCCTAACATAGTCACTGGAGACCTAGGGCTCATTCATTTGTCTGCACATAGGCCCATAGTGCTGTCTCAGTTATCATATGGTATCTTTCCCAACTTCCATTTATGTGCAGAAGAGCACAGGATTCCCTTGTGTCCTGTGTCATATTTGCCAGTGCAAAGATGGTACTTCAGGTGCCTTAAAGGAATTTCTGTTGGTTAGATGTTTACAAAAAGACAGCTAAATAAAACAGTGATTCTCCTCTGATTGGAATGGGTACTTATGCATGCAACTCGCATGGAGATCTCTTTCAGATTCCTAATGTAGGTGTCTACAACCTGGAACTGAATATCATCCTCACTTCCAGCCTCTCTTTCTAAATCATGGATACTTGTCTACGGGTCTCTAAGCTTAGACACACACCCCAAACAGTATCTCTAGCATCGAGTATTCATGTCAATAATAGGTGATCGTTTAAAAAACGCTGCATTTCACATAGAGGTCTCCTAATTATATATGCATATGGCTTTATATTAATTCAATTAAACCTTTTAAACCCTTTTAAAAAGACCAGAAGCTCCATAGAGATTAACAGCAATAGTGAATAGAAGCCTAGGCCCAAATGTTTTTGTTTTTTTTTTTTTAAATTACTTGCTGTTTCATGAATGATTCCTTTTCAAAACACACATTGTGTCTCTGTTAAAAAGTGGTTTACTGCATCTAATTTAAATGTTGATCTAAACCTTTCTGAAGGGTCCGGCCATGAGTCCTTCTGCAGAGTAGCTACTGAGATACACAACTGTTGCAGGTGTTATCTCTTCTCATACTACTGCCGCAGATGGGCCACTTGTGTTATAACAGTAGAGGAGGCGGGAATGAGTGTTATCACTGCACAGAGGGCAGCTGGCAGAGGTACAAAACGGTCTCCAAGCCCCATACATTGTCCAGTGGGCTGAAAACAGGACAATGTAACAGCTTTGGAAAAGGCACAAGTGAGTGTTTTGTACACACATCCATTATAGCATGTGGTACTTTTCCACTCTTTCATTTGACTAAATCACAGCTTCAGGATAAAATGATGAGACAAAAAGAACCTTGTACAAATGTATTTAGTGTAATGGCTGAATAAGCTGACTCTGGAGAATCTTACATGTTCAAGCAATTTTTTCTTTCTGGTTTTTCTTGACACTAATTCTGTCTCTGGCTTCCTATAATACATAATTGATATCGAAATTAAAGCATGAGTGAAGATCAAACAAAAAGTCACAGTACTTGAACTTTATTATTCTTCCTTTCCTGGACAAAGCAATTTGTATTACAGTAACACAAACTCAGTTACACTAAGCAAATATCAATGTCTGAAATGAAAGACACAATACTGGACAACAAGATGCTGGCTGAAGGATTTACAGGAGATTTTGGGGTTAATAAAACATATAACTTTACATATTTCTGAAGCCAAAGTTCAAATCAGGAAGCCTTTTAACCTCAAAGTACTATATTTTTGAAAGGAGTCAAAAGACAAGAGCTGTCAGCAGAGGCCCGTAACTTCCCCTCATGTTACATGCATGTAATGTTTATTACAGTTCTTCTGTCTCTACTGATAAGAAGCCTTTATCAAATGGGAGATTCACTAACTTACCTGTTCTTAGCTGCAAATGACATCTTGATCCTTTCAAGCCTATCAGAAAGCATTGGTCACATGCCCTGGTGAGACCCCACCTAGAGTACTGTGTCCAGTTCTGGGCTCCCCTGTTCAAGAAACATGAGGAACTCTTAGAGAGAGGAGGGCAACAAAGATGATTAGGGGACTGGACCATCTCCCCTGTGAGGAAAGGCTGAGAGAGCTGGGCTTGTTTAGCCTGAGGAAGAGAAGACTGAGAGGGGATCTCACCAACACATACGAATATCTCAAGGGTGAACATCATGAGGATGGAGACAGACTCTTCTCAGAAGTGTTCAGTGACAGAACGAGGGACAATGGGCACAAACTGAAACATAAGAGGTTTCAGTTGAATATGCAGAAGAACTTCTTCACTTTGAGGGTGACAGAGCACTGGAACAGGCTGCCCAGGGGGGTTGTGGAGTCATAACCTGTGCAACCTGCTCTATGTGAATCTGCTTTAGCAGGAGGGTTGGACTAGATGATCTCCCAAGATCCCTTCCAACCCTTGCCATTCTGTGATTCTGTGATAACGGGGCTTGAATACAGCAAAGGATTGTTCTACACTAGATATAACCACTTTCTCCATGGAATAAGAGTACCAGAAAAGTACATGAAAAATAATATGAAAACAAGAAGAGAAACAGAAAACAATTCTGAAAAACCACATTGAATTTCCCAGTGGGCATTTGGGTTTTAAGAGGTTTAAACTCACATAGCCATGCACTCTTACAGATATGCATACCATCCAAACGCTGTAGTCAAATGAGAATGTCTCAACATCCTCCCCCCGAGCTTTGTACAGGCTTACTCAAAAAAGAGCCTTAGCAAAGGTTTCCGCAGGCCTGGAACACACTTTGAATTCAGGCTCTACAATTTTCACTCATACTGACATAAGATACTGTGAAAAAATATCTTTGGCTGTGTGACAGCAAATTAATCAGTTCTATGAATAGTGAGTCGACCAGAGCGATAACATTCTTGTATTTAGTGCAACAAGGCAAGAATCTGATGAAGCCCTAAAGAATGTCATGGACTTCTTGCAAGTTCTGCTTTCCTTTTAAAAATTCCCCTCAGCTGTTTTGGGTGGATTTTGCAAGGGACAACAAACACTCTTGCTGAAATAGTTATTGCTTCTGCAGATGTTGAGGGGGTTTCCTTCTGGGAAGGACTGCACTCATGAGGACATGGGAGCAGCTTGTGTTTTCATGGAATTTTCACATGGAAGACAGATACGCTATTTTGTGAACAACCAGTAACTTAAATATGGGACACAGATGTGCACAATGTAAAACATACATTCAGTTTGCCTGACTTAATTCTTCAGAGTTAGCCACAGCTGAGGTACCTCAGGAATAGAACAACCACCGGGAGCCAGCTAAGGACTTGCAAATTATTTGATTCATCAAAGGATTATGCACATACTTTTGGACTTCAACCAAATGACAGATAGATGCAAAGGCTTAAAACAAAGTCCATAGTTAAACATTGGCACGTACTACAAGTCTTCCAGAACTGGGGCACAAGCCAGTAAGAAAAGTTGCCCTATGTTAAACTCATCTGGGAGTCATGTACTCTGTTGCAGCTTTATAACACGTGAAGCACAATTTGGGAGAATACTTTCCCCATTGTACATGATTATACAGTTCTCTTCTCAGTAACACTTCATAACTATAGGCTGTTCAATTAAAGTCTGACTGCAGAGGGATTCTTTTAGATTGGCTTACTGCACCCCTCAAATTCATAGAGTCATTGGAGTGCTGGCTGGAAAGGATCTCTGTATGCCTCTGGTCCTACCTCCCATAAGAAGCAGGGCAGTTGCCAACACTGGATCAGATCAGCTATTGCTTTGCCTAGCCCTGAGTACTTCCAAGGACAGAGAGTCCCTGACCTCTCTAGGTAACCTGTTCCAGGGCTGCACCACCCTCCAAGTGAAGAAGATTTCCTAATGTCTAACCTGAACCTCCAAAGCTGCAACATGAAGTGAAGAAGATTTCCTAATGTCTAACCTGAACAAAGCTGCAACATATGACTGTTGCTCCTTGTTATACCATCTGCCACTGTTGAGAAGAGTTTGTCTCAGGCATCTCTGTAGCTCCTGACAAAGTAGCTGTATGCTGCTGTTAGTTTGACCAACAGTCTCTTCACCAGGCTAGGCAAGCCCAGCTCCCCTTGTAGGTCTGTGCTCCAGGCCCCTGATCATCCTATTAGTCCTCTATTTGATGCTCTATAGTCTCTCCCCTTCTCTCTTGGGCTGCAGGTCTGTGAACTTGAAACTATTTTGCTATACAAAAAAGATGTTGACAGGCTGGAGGGGGTCCAGAGAAGGGCCATCAAGATGATCAGAGGACTGGGAAGCCTGCCATATGAGGATAGGCTGAAAGAACTCAGTTTGTTCAGCCTTGAGAAAAGGAGGCTTAGAGGGGACCTCATCGCTGTGTACCAGTATTTAAAGGGTGTGTATAAAGAAGATGGAGACTCCCTTTTCACAAGGAGTCACATCGAAAAGATAAGGGGTAATGGGTGCAAGTTAATCCTGAGAAGATTCCAATCGGACATGAGAGGAAAATTTTTCACAGTGAGACCAGTCAACCATTGGAATAATCTCCCCAGGGGAGTGGTTGACGCCACTACACTAGATACTTTCAAGATGCAGCTGGACAGGGTGCTGGGCCATCTTGTTTAGACTGTGCTCTTGCCTAAAAAGGTTGGACCAGATGACTCTTGAGGTCCCTTCCAACCTGGTATTCTACGATTCCACAATTCTTATTTGAAGTGCAGCTTTAGCAGTGTGGAGTTATCACCTCCCCTTGGACTGCTGCCTACACTGCCCCTGACACTGCCCACTGTGCAATAACAGTGCACTGCTAATTCCCAGTTTGGAACTGTTAACTCCCAGGCCCTTTTCAGCCAGTCTGTTCCCAGCCTGCACTGATGCCTGGTGTTATTCCACCCCAGGTGCAAAGCTTTGCACTCCCCTTCCTGCACTTCATGAAGTTCCTGTTGGCCCAACACTCAAGTTTCTTTGGATTGTAACTGCTGTTCAGCATGTTAAGCATTCCCCCTAGTTCAGCATCATCTGCAAATTTGCTAAGGGTATGTTCTGTCCCCAAAGTTGAGTAATTAATGTTAATACAAGCTACAGGAATTAGTACTGATTAGATGCTATTCTGTGGTGCTCCCAAAGCTCATGTGAGAAAAATGAAACATCCCAGTCAGGATTTCTAGTTGTCAAGAAACAACCAAGTATGGAATGCTAGAGTCCTCAAAGCAGAAATATCTGCTGAATAGTTCCTGCGTGTTGTAGCACAGTGTACTCAGGATGAGTGCAAAATGAAGAGAGAAAAAGACGTGCTCCTGCCTTCCCTACCAGTTGTGTCTCGGCAGTTAGGAGCCGGTTGGGTGCGAGAGAACCAACATGCCGAGGAGCAAGAGATGCTCGGGTAAGAGGGAAGGGGGACACGGAAGGGCTGTGGTTATTAGGCCCTCGCACAGCAGCTTTCCCTGGCTGGAGGAAGGAGGTGCCAGGCTCGGCAAACCTGGCAAAATCAAGAAGAGCAGAGCTGGCTGATGATGTTCCGAGGAGTTTAGTTAGCGCTGGTGGCATGGGAGGTGGGAGGGTGGCCCTGGGTGTTGGAGAGGGGGAAGGCTGCAGCACCAACCCTCTGTCAGACACTGGAGAATCCACACGCTTCACCCCAAAACATCAACTTCACGCCTGGAATCCTGGGTACAGATCTGGTCCCTGCTGTACAAAAAAGATGTTGACAGGCTGGAGGGGGTCCAGAGAAGGGCCATCAAGATGATCAGAGGACTGGGAAGCCTGCCATATGAGGATAGGCTGAAAGAACTCAGTTTGTTCAGCCTTGAGAAAAGGAGGCTTAGAGGGGACCTCATCGCTGTGTACCAGTATTTAAAGGGTGTGTATAAAGAAGATGGAGACTCCCTTTTCACAAGGAGTCACATCGAAAAGATAAGGGGTAATGGGTGCAAGTTAATCCTGAGAAGATTCCAATCGGACATGAGAGGAAAATTTTTCACAGTGAGACCAGTCAACCATTGGAATAATCTCCCCAGGGGAGTGGTTGACGCCACTACACTAGATACTTTCAAGATGCAGCTGGACAGGGTGCTGGGCCATCTTGTTTAGACTGTGCTCTTGCCTAAAAAGGTTGGACCAGATGACTCTTGAGGTCCCTTCCGACCTGGTATTCTACGATTCCACAATTCTTATTTGAAGTGCAGCTTTAGCAGTGTGGAGTTATCACCTCCCCTTGGACTGCTGCCTACACTGCCCCTGACACTGCCCACTGTGCAATAACAGTGCACTGCTAATTCCCAGTTTGGAACTGTTAACTCCCAGGCCCTTTTCAGCCAGTCTGTTCCCAGCCTGCACTGATGCCTGGTGTTATTCCACCCCAGGTGCAAAGCTTTGCACTCCCCTTCCTGCACTTCATGAAGTTCCTGTTGGCCCAACACTCAAGTTTCTTTGGATTGTAACTGCTGTTCAGCATGTTAAGCATTCCCCCTAGTTCAGCATCATCTGCAAATTTGCTAAGGGTATGTTCTGTCCCCAAAGTTGAGTAATTAATGTTAATACAAGCTACAGGAATTAGTACTGATTAGATGCTATTCTGTGGTGCTCCCAAAGCTCATGTGAGAAAAATGAAACATCCCAGTCAGGATTTCTAGTTGTCAAGAAACAACCAAGTATGGAATGCTAGAGTCCTCAAAGCAGAAATATCTGCTGAATAGTTCCTGCGTGTTGTAGCACAGTGTACTCAGGATGAGTGCAAAATGAAGAGAGAAAAAGACGTGCTCAAGAAGAATTAATGAGAGCAGAACAGATAAACTGGCTAATAAACGTGGATGAGAACTGGCAGGGTGGACAGTATTTGCCATTTTTATTTTGTCTGTAGGATTTGTGTTCTAGCTGAGAACTTCACTGTGAATTTATCCTCCCCAATGAAGGTACCTCAGAAGTAGAAACTGAAAACAAGACTTTGCAGTCTCTACTGTTTTAGCCTTAGGTTCCTCCATACATGTAAGGAACCAATTTTCTCTACCAAGAGAATATTTCCCCAGGTGAGTTAGAGCTGATGATACCATATGGGAGAAAGCATAGGTTTCTAGGAGCCAGGGTCAATCTGCACACAGCAGAAACAGAAAGCAAACCACCTCTTGTGCTGTGCACTGACTAATGTTTTCTTAAAGCAGCGTTCCTGATTCACTCTTCTTTTCTTCTCCAGAAAAGGTATCAAGCAGACTATTTCCACTTAGCATAAGGCGTTGCATTTCATTAGCTTAGAAGAGATCTCCATTTTGCTTGACCTTACCTTTCACATATCATCTTTCCTCAGGACAAGAAAGCTTCAGCATTTGGTATCACATCATATCTTTGTTGCAGATTGGTCACGGCAAGGGAAAGGAACATCTGAGACCCACAGGAGGGCAGTTTCTTTTGATGGAATTGAGAACTTACATGTCTCCAAAAACAAACTCATGCATTATTTCTACTGAAAGAGGGAAGAAAAATTTATGACAGGTCCCTCAAGCCTGAACTAGGTGAGTGACCATTTTTTTCAGGGAACATGTTGATCCTGACTCTGCTTTAGTCACAGCAAGCCTGTTCTGTGCCAGAGTAACTCCACTAGAAGGTACATTTACACGGTTTTACCACCAAGAGGCTCCCATGCATCCCGTAACAACTCCTATGGCTTGAAAGTCAGTTTGCTTCACACCACATGTTAGCCCGTATCTGGTTCCTCTGGTGACACGACACTGCACCTTTTCCCACATTTTACTGTTTGCATGAGCTGTCAACAGCCACCCTGCATTTGCATGCTCAAAGCAGTGGCATAGTCATCCCTCCTTGCACTAATATACAGTTAATCCACAAAAATGGAACATCTACAGCCAGTTTTCTTGATACTGTTTCTTTATTGAAATGATGTGATGCATGCAGAAAAACAATTCAATCTCTGCTCTCAGTCAAGCTGATTTAGGCTCACACATACTAGTGTTATAAATCACTTGGCAATGATTTGCAGGGAAAAGCATGTTTTTCTTTAGAACTGTTTTTGGTTGATACTGGAGACAAACCTGAAAGAAACACATTTCATGAAGCATCTCCACTCAGACTATGTTAAAAGGCACAGTGAGCACCGGGAGAGACAAGAAGCATGAAGTGATCAAGACTACTTTTCATTTGAAGCTTTATACAGACTGAGGCATGACAGTAACTTAGCCATTTATGGTAAAATTTGGCATTCAATACAAAGCATTGACTAACTTAGAGCCTTACACATCCTCCATCAGAAACAGAATTGCAAAAGCATTTTGCCACAAAGAGCAACCCCAGCAAGAAGTAGCTCTCCTCAAGATGATGTTTTGCCCCAAAATGCTGAGTCAAGGAGAATCTGAGAAACTCTCCTGTGGCCCCAGGAATACACTGCCACTTGCTTTCCCCACATATGGTATCTTCCCTCATTTTTCTTCATCTCCTCCCTCAACCCGGTGCTAAACTGTTCAGTGCTTCCTCGCAGTGAAGAACATTTACTAAGACAGGAATCACACATGCAAGGGAGAACTCACTACCAAAAGCAGCTGTTGCAAAGGGTTGGCTTACATTTGGGCTGGATCTAGGCTCAGCTGGAAGAGCAGGGCACCTTGTGGACTCTGACTGAAGTGCATGGGGAAGTCACCTACCTCCTCTAGGCCTGTCCCTCACCAGCTGCTGTCATGGCAGGCTTCTTTCATTTGATTGGGCTTTTATTTTATTAATTTGTACAAATTATTCCTGAGCTAAGCCTATATAATACATTAACTCACAGGTTCATTTCCTTGCAGGTGTGTGCTCAGCAGAGGTCAGTCTATAAAAGCTGCCATCAGCTATTGTCAAATCAAAAATGAGAAATATTATTAGTGAGAATTGTGATTCTTTTTTCCACTAGCTATGAATCAGTGTTCTACTGCTTGTTTATTGAGTTACAGAATATTGGCAAAATGATGCCATTATGCCCAAGGAATGTTCTTTCAAATTTTTTATAATGACACTGAGCCCACTGTAATTGTGTAACTGCGCTTCCTCTGGATTGAGACAACCTGCACTGTGGGACGTCTCACAATTTAAGAACTAAACTATTGAGAGTGTCTCAGTCAAAGACAATGGCCAGGCAGAAGGAAGCAAGAAGACTTTAATTGCCTAGAGCTATTTGCTCTGGTGCCCTCTTCCCTGGTGTTCCCACCCTCATGGTACTGTATGCCTGGCCCCAAATGCCTCCTCCAAGCACCAGCTGCTCTCTTTGCCCCTGCAGTGGCTCCCAGCAGGCTCCCACTGAGCCCTGGCCCCTTTCCTGAAGAGCAGCAGCCCTGGACAGCCAGGCTCAGCTCCCTCTGCCTCCCCTCAGTGCTCCCCCAGGGAGGTACGCAGGAGCAGAGACCCATTTTGCTGCAGCTCAGCATGAGGCAGCTGCTAGGGCAACCTTCCCTGAACATAGGCTTACATTTCTCCAGACCTACGAGGTTAACACAGGAGGTTATGATTATGATCTTGAATAACGATTAATGAGGACTGTATGAAATGCAGGGCTAGCACTGAAGAATATACTATAGACATAATATATTCAATCCCTTGAAAGACAAAGTAGTGTCTAGACTAGAAGAGAGACGAACTTTCTCTCACCTAATTGCAACTGTCTACAACATGGACATCTGGAGATGAGCTAGGTATGGCAGGCTCACTCTGCAGCCAATAGCGAAAGCATAGGCACTTCCAGAGTAGCAGTCCTCTGAACCTTTTCAGTGCCTCTTTTGGGATGAAGTACAGTGTACTCAAAGCCTCCCACCGTTCCTCACAGTCTGCAAAGGGGGCCCAGGGTGATGCTGCTGTAGGTCACTATACGCCAAGTTGTTCTTTCAGCTCAGAGCTCTGTTACTCAAAGGTGAATGGTTCACATGGAAAGAGAGGAAAGGCTTTCTGAAGAGCCTGACACTGTGACCTTTCTGGCATATTCAGCTTGCAGGAGCCGGATGACTGCCAGGAGAAATGTCCCTTTGCTCTGGGAAGCTGATGGAAGAAGTGTTTCTTCCACAAGCTCTGAGCTCCTGGCTAATGAAAACCAGAGCTCAGAACCTGGGGACAAGCATACTGAATGTAAAAGAAAGGGAAGATGGTGTCCATCTGGGAAGCCAAACCTGGAGGAGAGGAAACTGTAGCTGATGAAGAGTTGTAACCACTGCCCCTGATGGCTGCTCATCCTGTGGCATAAAGATTGGGTACATGTTTGTCAGAAAACTGCAAAGTATCTCTGGACCAAGATGGTTCCTGAGTGAATTCCTGTCTCCTGAAAGACAGTGAGTCTGGTATAACTTAGGAGAAAGAGGAGCTCCTACAGCAGCTTCTGATTAAGAAATAGGGCTTGACGACCACTGAAGAGAAACTTGGCTCCTATCTGCTGTCTGGAAAGGTAACAACTGAGAAAAAAGACAAGGAGAGAGATATTTTCCAGCTGTAAACACAATTGCTGTTCCAGATGGTGGCAGAATAAAGTCACAATATATAATCACAGAGTATTAGCATCCCTGTGTATTCTGATTAAATGCTACTTACAACTTGCTTCCTTCTGCAAAAACAAAAGGTGTCACAATCAAAGCAGCAAATAAGCTGGAACTTTGCTGCTACAAAAGCAGATTACTTTCTGCAGATCTCTCTTTTCATCATGTCTCTGTTCCCCACCCTGCTCGTGTAACCCATAAAATATTATCTTTCTTCCTAAATAAGCCAACAGTTATAATTGCACCTGGCAAGGAACTAGAGGCCTGAACAAGAAAGTAACAAATCAGGAACGCCTCTCCAAATCTCTCCACTGAGGATCATCTAAATGATATAAAAGGGTAAAGTAAGAAGGCGGCACTGTCCTGGTCTAGTGCCATCATCATGCAGTGAATGTCAGAATGACACCACCAGTGTAAAGAGGTCCAGATCTGCCACTAAACACTGATCTACCAAACTTTCCAGCTACCAGGGTTTTGCATATTGCATGGCAGAAGAGAGAGCTTCCCTTCACTTGACCAACTCTTCAATGCAAGTTTTTAGACTCAAACCAATACTTTTGTCTTAGGAATATAGCAGTCTTTTCCGCCGCCTGTTTACCAGGCAGATCCAGGCATACGATGCAGAGGAACAGGCCAACTGGAGCCATGGTATTAATAGCTGTGAAGAAAAGAACATTATCATGTCTAATACAGTTATGGACAGATGGCCTGCTTGTAGCACAGTAATCCTTCACTCCAGTCTCAGTCTAGAAAATGAGTCCTCTGCCTCAAAATAAAACATACCAAATAATGACTCAGGACCCTCTGCTTCCTTTCCAGGGGTAAGCCTCATTACAGAAATAAGTTCCCACTTTTCCTGGCTGTTTAAATCAGCAGCTTTTCTTACATTGAAACAGATTTATCATCATATTTTTCTGTTCCTACATCCATTGCTTTCCTGTTGAATGTGACTCCCTCTGCTCCATTTTAGCTGCCCTCCTTCAATCCCAAGGTGCCTGCGAGAGCCCCTGCAGAATGCAGTAGCTTGCAGCAAAGCCCTTTACAGGAATGATTCCCCTGTTCCCTCCCACCACCAGCGTCTGTGAAATCTCAGCAGTTAGGACTTGTCAGGCTGCACTACAGCTTTGCATAGCTCAGTTTGAAAAAAGCCAGACAAGGTGAAAAGGAGAGGAATTTTTTCCAGCTCCTCTCATTTTTGACAAGTTGACAGTTTTATATGAGAAAAGATGAGAACACGATGATTAAAAAAAAAAAGAAGTAATAATTAGAGAGAATGAATGAGAGGGGGGTTAATCACGTGACAGCTGAGAGGCAGTGAATCACTGCTGGCCTGTGTCATGACAGCATCTTTCGTCTGTGCTAAAACGCCTTGCATTAAAAAGCCCTGTGTACCCCTCCGCGAGTTGCCGGGTGACGTGCTAGGCACACTGGCCATTCTGAGACAGGGCTGAGGGGAGCCTGAATGTTTTTAGACTGTCTTTAGAACTCATTGGCTTCCCAGCAAGAGCATGCATCCGCTAGAGTTTTAAATATGACCTTGGAAGGGCAGAGCGTAAGGCACACAGTGGCAGGGTGCCCTCCTAGACTGTCACAGCTCCAGGTTCCTCCATGTGCTCAGATCTAACAAGCCAGATCCTGAATTCCCTGTCTTCCCTGCTCTGTCTCTCTGATGATTAATAATAGCACAAGCTTCTGTGCTGTCTTCTCTTCTCTTACTCCTACAGTCTTTTATTTAGATTGTTGCTAATAGCTGTGGCTGCTGTTTCTCCAGCATCTTAGAAATCTTCACAGTATCCAAAACTCATGTTGCCCTTTCTATTCCTACTGCCAAGTCCCTTTATTACTGCTTTTGTTGGCTGACACTGCACTGTGATTCGGTCATCTACCATTTAGTACACACCTACACTGGTATGGACTATAACATATCTCAGATGACCTCTAAACCATCTAGCCCAGGTGCTGGCAGCAGTCTAGCTATTATGAACTTGAGACACACAGTAAACTAATTCAAGCAGGCGTGCAGCTGAAAAACTGCATGATTCTGTGGCCAGTCCATGAGATGCCATGAAATGCCTCAAATATCCATATGATATTTGCAAAGTGCGAAGTGAATATAACCACGGTTTACTGAGGTGCGCCACACACACACACACATCTCCACTCCTTTCTGTGCACCTAACACTGAAATAAAAATTCAGCACAATGTTAAAGATGAAGACCTAAAAGCATTAAATCAGAAACAGAAGATACTAATCCCTCAGCAAGTTGTGCTTGTCTATAAAGCAAAATATAGATTTTTGTGTCATGAAAAATACATGGGACTAAATTCTGCACTGAAGTGACTCTCATTTTCCTCTTCCCACCACTTCCTCCCATGTTTTGAATTTGTGGCTAACTTCACACTAGTGTGGAGACTGTGATTTCCGTGTCTGAATTTCGTGACTTCCACTCATTTAAATCCTCACCTGTGACGTCGCATGCAACTTCACCATGAAAAGGTCCGTAAGTCGAAAACGTGACCCTTGCACGCTGCCACTCAAAGCAGCCAAGCAGCAGAACGACGGCAGCTCGACCGCAAAGCAACAGCAAAACAATAAGGATCAGCCTGGCCCTGTCAAACCGCCCTGCTCGGCAGCCAGGCTGCTGCTAACAGGGCTCTGAAAGGGCTAGCGGGGGCTGTGACAAGAAGGCCGTTCTGTCTCCCAGTAAAGAAAGCGAACTGCTGCCTTTCCTTGTAATCTGCGATGCTGGATTTCCCATCTTTCACGATTCAATCAATTTTCTTGTTGTAGAGAATAGGGGGTGGGAAACAGGAGGGAAGAGCCTGGATAAAAAAACTCTTTTCATTCTTCCCTTCTTTGGACAGTCTGCTTTGGTTTATTTTATCTTGACTGTAGGAAAGGATAACATAGCCTGGCTTTAGGACTCATGTAAACATTATTAGCAGAAAAGGTTTTGTTTGCTCTTCCCTTCACGACTGAAACTACAAGCCATTAACATCAGCTGTCATTTTTAAAAAGGCAGACTATCAACTAATCTCATGACTGCATTTTAGATACAGCGGTACCAAACTGTTGTCACTGTTCAAAAAGCCAGGCATCAACTTCAGCTTGGCAAAAGAAGTGTGTAAGAGTAACACTAAGCAGCAAATAAAATATCACCAAGCACCCACACCACCCTCTTTCTTCCCTCTTCTCAGTCTGTGGAATTCATAGCATTGCTGTCAAAACACAGACTTCCTAGTTTTGTTACTTTTAAAGTATTTTCAAAACTCACTTCTTAATGACACACAGCTTTATAATAGAAAAGTCCTACAGTACTTGCTGACCCAAATATGCTCAGCTCCTGCAAGCCTGCTTGGTTCTCTTGACTCTGATGAAGCGAGGCCAGCATAAACCACCACAAAACTGGCCCACGCTGTAGCTTTCCACGGCTCTGCTATCATTCTGGCCCTTACCACGGCTCAGCGAGCGAGCTCTGACAGCGTTGGAGCTGCACGCTTTGCTGGTCCTGCAGACGGAGCTCCTCTTCAAACCAGGTTCATTCACGTGCCTGAAGCACCATGAGGCCTTCAGAGCTCATCTTCTGTGATGGGAGCCACCACCCTTTCTGCTCTGTCCGTCCCAGCTGGACCCAGGCTCATTTCTGTTCTCTCCCTGGTAGCACAAGTATCCTTTCCTCCCTAACAGATTCCCAGTTCCTCTCCCTGCTGGGACTCTTCACTTTTAATTGTCGCTGTGTGCTCTTTTCCAGCAAGTGGGACACAGACCTGCTTGATGCTGCTCATGATTGCTTGGCTATGAATGCTGCAAGCTCTGTCCCTGCCCCCATGTAAAAATTAAATGAACAGAGCTTGAAACAGAGATACAGCATTAGAATTATTCCAGAATAATTCCACTGACAGAGTATTTCTGGACCATTGCTTTCATCCCAGAATATTTACTGTTTGATCAAAGAGGATTTTTCTGGAGTCTGTTTGTGCAGGTCTAAACTTCTCCTCTATTCTGGAATAGTTATTGCACAAGTGCTTTTTGCTCAATAGCTGTGCTTTCTCTCACCCCACACTAGCAACAGATAGAAGAAAGAGAAGAAAATTCACAGCATGAAGGCACTGTGGTAAGACCTTCCTAAGGGAAGCTGAATTAATGAAGAAGGCCTGCTCCAGTTTATTTTTTCTTTGCTACCCTTCAGAGAAAACTTGCAAATCAGAAAGTGTTTGCTGGATGGCTTTCATTGCCTTGCTGCCAGGCTAGTAACTGACTCTGCCACCTCATTAGCTAATCCACTCCCAAATTAAATATGGACTGGATTCAACAGGCATATACGCAGGAAGGGGTAAAGTAGACGAGTGTAATGGAAGTGTAATTGGTTTTGATGTGATGTAATGTCAGTAAATGCTCTGCATTAATTAGCATTCCTGGGCAATCTGTCTGGTCTTCTACCTAACTGCCCATAGAGGATGTAAGCTTATGCAGGCACATATACAGAGAAAGCTTTTTGGTTATTCCCCTGCTGTAAATGTCAGAATCAAATGACATTGGGATGAGAAAAGGACGTTGAATAAATCAAAATGCCTAGGACGGTAGTGTGCTTTCTTTACTTAGGCTATAAGGTAAATTTGCTCTCACTTACCTAAGGTTTTATAAGCACAATACAATGACTTGCAGTCCTGTTTTTTGTCTAACGCTGTCTCAGTCCTCACTTGATTTTTCAGCAAAGATGGCAAGGGACAAGACTGTGTCAGAAGCAAAAATGGGTTGGGAGGAACCACATTGCCTGATGGCAAGTCCGACTGGGAGTTCCTGGAGGTGCCAGATCAGGGAGCACTGGAAGGGACCAAAGCAAGCATGAAGGTGTTGCAGCCAGATAGATACTGCCTTGAGCAATGACCCTGCAAAGCACTGCACCGTGTGCCAGAGCCCCTTTGGAAAAAAAATATAGGTCTTGTGCCTGCACAGCAGGTACAGTCTGGCTGGCACCAAAATACCTTCTCTAGTCCACCTAGCAGATGATGTTTTTTTAGTCTGTTCCTTGTGGGGAGGAGATGATGGTTTTGCTGGGAGAGCCGATCAGCCCTTGGGCTCCCTGCTGGAAGCCTGGGTAATCACAGCAGGCTGACTTGGTGCCCGTGTGTTTGAAGAAGGAGGCCATCTCAAACAGCAGAGATGGCTAAATGCTGAAAATGTGTTTTCACAGCTATGATGGTGAGAGGGGATAAATTCATGGCGTGCACTCTGCCTTGAAAATTACATGACACTGTAAAGAATGGGAGTAAAGAAAAAAAAATCAGTAATGATGTATTCAAGGCAGAAATAGGTAGAGACCAAATCATTTCACTATAAACTAATGATGTGTTTTTCAATCAAATTCACTTGCGTGATAAGCCAGCTATTTTTTTTTAGCAATGACTGAAGAGAAATGCTTCAAGTTATTACTAGTCCCACTGAACCACCTGGATTTTTCCACTTTCCCGGAAAGCTCATGTTCTCTTCCGCAATATATGGACACAGTAGTAAAATTTTATTGTTTGCTCATGGGGTCACAGTACATGCCAGCCCCTGTCAGCAATGGCTGGTTTGCATTCAGAGTATGCGCCACCACTTTATAAAATCAGCACAAGTTCAAATGGTAACTACACTGCCGGAAAAAAAAAATAGAAAAGCGCATTCCCTGGGCAGAAAGACAACCTTCCAGTTTATATTTCAGAGTAGGCAAAATCATTAACTATACAGAGGTGTTCACCTGTTACTGAAACTTCCCAGCTTACTAGAACTGAAATAAAGCATTTCATAACTGATGAAAATGAGGGCACGATGGTTCAGTTCTTCTGATTGTCAGGCTCCCATGTAGCTCAGTGGAAATTTAGCCAAAAGCAAAAAGTCAGGGAGCCCCAGATAAAACCAAAAACTCTCAGTAAATCAAGTGTAAAATGTCTTCCACTAATACTAATTCAGATTATAAATGGGTTCACTCTGAATGCACAGATGCCCTTTTTCTGTTTGCTTTCTGGAAAGAATCCAGTGGTGTGGTTTGCTGGCAAGAAATAGCCCATTTATGTCAATTTGTGAATCTGAAAATGTTATAATTCCTGCCAGTGAGGTAATTCTAATAGTTTTGCAGACTCACTTAGGGACAGAGACGCAGCCCATGCCATACTGCGTGTATCCAGCTAAAAACCAACCAACAGAGCACAAGATTTCACATAGCAAATCCCTGCAGGAAGATATTTGCAATTAACTTCTGATAATGAATCCCTCCCATGTAGAACAGCATGTTGGAGCTGTTCAAGGACAACAGAGGTATAGAAGACTGCAACCAAAAGAAAAAATTAAATGAGAATTATTTGCTCATTTCAAAAATATTAGTGAATGTGGGATAAATGAGAGCTTAAGAACACTAACACAGAGCTGATATGTGACATCTCAGGCTTTACCCAAGCCTGTGGTGAGGCTCTCCCTCATGCCCAGAGGAGAGGAGGGCAGGAGATGTGACAGGGTGGCAGCAGCCCTCACCTCTATGCTCTGCGGCAGCAGGACATCCCGCCAGGCTGCCCCAGCATCTCTCTGGGCACAGGTCCCTCTGGGCTGTCTGGTCTCTTTGCTCTCCTTGGGCTCTGTTTGACCGTGCTCACTGACACCAGATTGCTGTGGCAGGGAAGCAGGAGGAAAGTTCATTTAATAAAGGTTGCAATATGGGACTCAGGGGGCTTATAGTTAAACACTGGAAACATTACAGAAAACATGAGGACAGACAACCAGGTAAGAGCTAAATTCCATCTAGCTCTGAGTGCTGCCTCCACATGGCCAAAACGCTTTGTGCTCTCTTTCCTTTCTCTTCTTTTGGTTATCGCTCTTCAACACGTTTGGTTTATCTTCTAGCTTTTGCCTTTTTTTTTGTCCAGTAGGGGTGGTACTGTGAAGTACTTTTAGAAGTCAGGCATCAGCCTATCCCTAAGATTTGTCCATACAGGCAGTGGCCAGTGGCACCAGGGGATAGATATGGTCAGGGCAAGTAAGATCCAACTCCTAATTCACGTCTACTGCCAACACAACAGCTGCATCTTGGAGACTTCCTAAATTACAGGTGGTAACCTTGCATTTAGCAGTCCTCAATGGATTCCCTGCCCCCCCACATGAATTTGTCCAATCACTCTTTGAACCTGTTTAAATTTTTAGCTACCGTAACAACCTGCCAGAAATAGTTCCACAACTTAAGCACACACAAAGTTTTCAAGAGAGAACCCACAAAACACATATGTAGGCTATGTAAAACTATAGTTAGATATAGGCTAAATATCATAATCTATATATGTATATATGCCTTCTATATATACCTATTTATATGTTTATACATATATGTACATATCCAAGTTGGTCTTAGACCATTTCAGTATGTCTCATACAGTGCAAGTCTTAGCATGTGGGCCAGCTTGTAGGACAGAGGACTCAGCTGTTCCATGGCACTCCTACTACTCAGACATTAACCTCTTCTCGCTTCTCACTGTCCCCCTTCTCACCTAGATTTTTGTCTCCTGCTTCTACATACACAAAGACAGTGCTGATGATTCATGTTCCACTCCACTGCGTTTTACGTTTTTCCCCTACATGTACCCAACAGCTTCCTTGGCTGGAGCTCCTAGGGTAGGTTTCCAGCTGGCCTCCTGCTCTAGGTGGCAGTTGCATGCACTGGGCATTTTTGGAAACTAATAATAGTATTCTACATTTTGTACATTATGAAAAAAATATGGCCTGCATAAACATTACGTAAACCAGTCGTCTCTAGTGCATTCTCCACCTGTGCCAGACAGCAAACGGACGCTGCAGGACATCATTCACATAAACAGTTGACAAAGAAATAAAGCAGACTGAAAACATCAGCTGTATTTCTCTTCACTATGCCACTTCATTTCTTTACAGCCCACACTTGGAGAGAAAAGCTGTGCCAAATGATGCTTGTAAACATGATGACCCTTGCAGAGTGTCCTGCTTTTGCCATGCTGCAGCTAGAATCATAGAATCATAGAATCATAGAATCATAGAATCGTTTAGGTTGGAAAAGACCTTTAAGATCAAGTCCAACCGTTAACCTAACACTGCCATCCCACTACTAAGTCATGTCTCTAAGCTAGGTGAAGGAATATCCAGGATTAGGCCAAACTCAGGCATTTCCTAGATGGCCAAGAATCATTATGAGGGAAGTTACCTGGAGTAGGGCTCGGGCCTCCTCCAGACCAGCTTTCTGGAAAAGCAACTGGTGTTAGCTCTTAATTCGGGGGCGATGCTTTCTTTCAGTTGCATGGAAAAATAATCCATATTTCCTTCTAAAATTTTTCAACATGCAAGAAGTTAACAGGGAGTATGGAAGGTTTTAATTTAAAGAAGTCACAAAGAGAAAGTCAGTGAGTAGAGAAAAGCCTTTAGCTCCACCCCATGACTAAGGAATATGTTTCACGGAGCAGTCTCTTCTGACGAGGTGAAGACTAGAAAGCAAGTAGCTTGAAGAGGCATAATGTGCTATGACAGAGAGCAGAGCATCTGAGCAGAGGTATCTCACCCAAGAACGGAGAGTTAAACTGGCTAAACTCTTGGTACGGTGTGAGCCTGGCATGCTCAAGTCTTGCTGGACGTTTAGAGGGGCAAATGATGCTAAGGAAGCTGAAATGCTTTTCGTTCCAAGTGAAAAGGTACCTGTAATCCGTTCCCTCCCCATTAAATGCTCTTGATGCAGAGCTGTTAACTGGTTTGAGCAGCAGTCTGCTGAATTTTACGAGTGCTGTTTTGCAAGCCTACCTGGCACACTATGAAAACAAACTTCTCAGGAAAAGATGCTTTCTCTGGCAGGAGGCCAGGGCATGCACTGCAAGCGCTATGTACACGTAGGAAGAAAAAGTATCCTGTCATCTCTACAACTCGCCGGCAAAACCTTCTCAAAACTGCAGCCCAAGCTTGCAAGTTTAGGTTTCTTTTGGCTCATTTTCTTTGTGAACTTCACTGTGAATCTGTCAGCTTTCTCATCCAGTGTTTATTCAGAATTTCTCATTTTGTCCTTTCCTTTAGGCAGCGGTTAGCCCTTCTGTCACTCGGGCAGAATCACTGCAAATGACCAACCACATCCACAGATTGCCCAACTCTGTTACCACAACATGTCTGAGGTCCAATGCCTTTTTTTGCAAATAGAAAGCTGTGACTTCTAGGAATATCAGTTTAGTACTTCCAAAATTATATGGTTGGCATTGTAAAAAATCAGATTCTTACACGCATTCTTTTTCCTTGTATACGTAATAAAATGTGTCTTCAGGTTTAAAGGCAGTGTTATCTTCTGCTGTACCCATTTCTGGTGGGAATTTGCACGTGTCGTCTTTTTCCTATCCCTTTTTCCATCTCCCACCTCCCTGAAAAGCTGGACTGTCTGGTCCTGTCAAGAGATCAAAGGGACCTGTTGATTTCATAGGTCAGAAGCCAGGCCAGTTTTGCACAGCTGAGAAGGAGAAGGCTCAAATTCAGGTATCTCACAGGAATGTAAACCAAAGCCAAAATGGTTTACATTTTTCTTGCACTGTGTACAAAAGTATTAGCACCGAGACTAGTGTGGCAGGAATACAGGAGATTGCAGGAATGTTATATAGGTTATAAAGTATAAGAAGCTTATTAACAGCCTTGATTTGTTGTTGTTGCTTTCCAGATGGAAGTAAGTCCCTCACTGAGGGAACAGTGACCTTATAAAGGTACCTTTATTTGGTGCGCTAGCCATCAGGCCTATAACCGCTGAGGAAAGCAGCTCTGAAAGCCAGTGGCCATGTTATTACGGTGCTCCAGGTGCATCCTCTACACTTTGGATTGTGATGACAAAATTGCTTGAATAAATCTATGTATGTAATTTGGTTTCCACTTTCTTGCTCACATGTACACAAAGTAAGCTCTATGCCTAAGACTCCTGCTATTGCCTTTAAGGATGTAGCATATTCCTCTTGTTTTCCTCAGTTCTTTCCCATCACAATTTGAAGGCTTCAGCTACACTCACTAAAAAAACTTCTTCCATCACTGACTGAGCCAGACCAACTTACACACGCTGAAAATTGGGTGCTTTTTCCAAAACACATTACTGTGATGGAAAACGTGTTTGCTTTACGATTTCTCATTTCCTTTTGGCTTAACCTCTCCATCTCACCTCTCATGTTTTATATTTCAATGAGGCATTTGCTTGCAGAATCTCCATTTCAGAGTTTCTGGAAAGTCTCATCTGATTTCACTCAGAAAACCTCTCCATAGGTGAAAGTGCTGTATCAGAAAAGCAAAAGCTGCACCAGCAGAGATTATAGGAGCGCATGAGAACTAGTGATAGCAGGGCTAGTAATTCACACTGGAGAACCAAAACCTTCTTACCTCAGCCCATTCCAAAGTGAGCCGCCTTTAAAAGCACACAGGAAGAGAAATGAAGGGCATGGTATCAGAAGGTCTGCCAAATACACAGACTTCCCCACTTCTCCTGATAGGTCACATCCTTTGGAAACTACTGCCTGAGGTGGCCTGCTCTTATATCAAATACCGTATCACGCTCAATCAACTGACTACAGAGCTTTAAATTCATACTATTGAAAAGATCATCTCTGCTAATCTTCACCACCACATCTCAGAAGTTTAAAGCACTTTTTGCACTAGCTGACAATGGTCCTGGTAGCCAAATGGTCTTTCTAGCTCAGTTCTCAGGTATCTGCAAAGCAAAATGCTGGAGAAATGAGTTTCTTTAATTCATGAAAGGGAGGGTTTTGTACCTTCAGGTACATCTGATCCATAAAAAAAGACTAGTCTGTTCTGATTTCCAGGTCCTGACTTAGATCCTCAAAAGTATTTTGGGGGATCTAATTAAAGTCTTGCAATGTTTCAGCAGGTGATTCAGGAAAAAAAATACGGTGACTACAATCCTCACATGATCATCATCATCATAAGTTAGATCTAGGGAACAGTAAACCCACAAGCTTATCTGAGCTTCTCCCCACTCTGAAGGTGCACGCTGCTCAGGACTTTGTATTAAGGGTCCAGCTCATCTGGACTAGCTCCTTCTTAAGGTCCCGAACTCCGTATTCCTGTGGGTTTGCTCTACACCTCCGGAAGAGCCCAGCCAGTAGGGAATACTGATCTCAGGGACACAGGGAGAGTTAAGGCTACCTGGACATAGTCCTGGGTGCTTCAACACACCTGAGAGATGGGTCCCTTACCACAGCACATGCTTTAGCTCCAGCAGCTGGAGGCTCAGACCCTAGAGGCAGTAATTAGCACAGCCCAGTGTATTGTATGTGCTACAGAAAAGCATAGAGGAATGGGGTTTTATTCACCTAGATTGCTAAAACCATACTCAAAAACTTAAATTTCAAAGCAAGTTCAGCCTTTCTTTTCAGGGATGACGTGATTTGGCTTTGGGGCAAAACCAGCACTAACTTGAAATGTATCAGGCAGTATGTGGTGAATCCAGAACCCCAACCCATCAACTCTAACTCATGTGCTTAATTCTCTTTTTCTGAAGCCCCCTGACAGCGGCTGGGCCCCGGGATCAACAGCGCAGCCTGCCAGCCGCAGCCTCAGGCCTCCTTCCTTTGACGTTCACATCTCCCACCTGGCACGGAAAGCACAGATCTAAATATGTGGGTTTTGTCCTGGCAGGGGCTCCCGCGTGCCAGGCATTTGGCTGAGAGCTCTTGTCATTGCGGCCGCTGATATGGATGCAGGGGGAAGAGCG
>NW_009258299.1:386453-389743 GCF_000687185.1 Egretta garzetta | reverse complement strand
GTCGGGCTGGCGAGAACTCACCCGTGCCAAACAGAGAGCGAGCAAGGACCTGGGATGTGAATAAGAGGAGCCTGTGTGTACAGTGACAGGTTTTTTTAAGTTTATACACCCCCTTTCAAAGCAAGAATTTAGAGAGATTTTTGTGGCCAGATCAGCCTTTCAGAGAGAAAAGTAGTTAAGATACCAGTTTTAGGTCTCTCAGGAGATGCTGAACGCCTTGTGGGATGAAGCCCTAAATCTGTCAGTGGGCAATGCTAGATAAGGAGTGGTCCTGCAGAGCTATTCCCAAACCATCCCCATTCTCGCTCCGCGACCCCTTCCTGCGCTCACTTGTTTCCAGGAATTGTTGGCCTGCTGTTGAGAAATGCGGCTTCGCTCGGGTTCCCAGCCCGGCGGTGAAAGAAGCGGGGGCATCCGCATCCCCATGCGCATTCATCCGGGGAGAGGAGCTTCCCCTCACACCTGCTGCGTGGCACAAAGGACCCGGAGCCCGGCGGGGGGCACGGCCCCTCGCCCGGCCTCCCTCCCTCGGCTGAGGCAAACAAGCGAACAAAAGCAGGGACTTTCTCTCCCCTCTGCCTCAATACCGATGTCAGGGCCAAGGAGGAGGCAGCGAGCTCTCCTCTTTCACCTCGCTCCTGCTCCCTGGTCCCACTCGGGGCCATGCTATGTGGGCAGCCCCTCCCTCCCCACTGACAAGATTTGCACTTGGGACTTCAGATCCCATCACTCGCTGCCACAATCCATGGCCTTACCCCACTTGCCTGTTACTTTTTACGGCCCCTGTCACCAAAGCTGTTAAGACCCCTTACTTTTAAGCTTCCTAAATACCTTTGAAGTGCTGGTCTTCAGCGTTGCAGCTTGCTATCTTAATGGGAGGGCAAACTACCAGGCAAAACTCAGGTCAGCCTAATACACTTCATTTCCCTAAGCTCCCTCCACAGCTAGCGAGGAGAGAGGCCCTTCGTGACATCTTTCAGATTTGCTAAATTGGCCCTCTACTCTGAATCACCTTCTGAATAGACTTGTCATGCTCCATTGACCACGGAGGGAGCCTAAGGACAACCTCTGGGATTAACCTCCCACCTCCCACGCAGGGACGGGTGGGTACTTAGCACTGACAAGACGCACAGGAGTGTTTGAATCAAAGGTGTTAACTGAGAGTGTATTACTAGAGTACAGTAGGAAGCACAACAATGGCTGTTAAATTGTTGTCATTGCTACTAAATAACGACAGCAAATAAAGTATAATCCTGGGTTTAAGATTAGAGTGTTTCTCATCTCCCTTGATGAAATCCATCTACTCCAGGACCCATAGCATAAACTCTGCTAAGTAGGAAGGTGGCTGCCTTTTCCATCGTTTTTTCTTCCTCTAAGAGCCTGTCATTCTGCCTTTATTGTGCCACTTTATTGTGACCCTTAAGTTAAGGTTGCAGAGCACTTACTCTTCTGCGTGCACACTGCACAGAAAGAAAATTTACTGGTCTTTTGCTTCCCGTGCTGGTAGATAAAGTAGTGCCTTATGTGGGAAGCCTTCCTGATAAGACAGCAAGTAGCAGTGATGATACACAGGCCCAGTTCGAATTCAACTACTTACAAAACAGCCTTTATCACAGGGAGCGTATGTTTTGTCTTTGCAACACTCATTTGTGCAGGTGGCTTGATGGACCCTGTCAGCAAAGGAGGACAATAGCAAAGAGAACAAATGTTGTACTTCACCCCCAGCTGAGGATAAATGGAGACCTGGTCCTACCACTCCTTGGGTTTTTACACTGGGAAGTGTCCTGTTGAGTCAGTAGGACTATCTGCAGCACATCAAGTACAGCACTCGTGTAAATTGTTACAGGACTGACGTATCATGTATTTCAGGGTCTTTATACATTATGAGTCTCAAGACATTTCTCCAGGCTGAAAATGGGCCACTTCACATTCAGAATATATCCAAAATCAGGTCCTGAATTCAACATAAATCTTTTTTAGTCTGTCTTGTCAGAAGACAAGAGGAGAAATCTCTGGCTTTCCTTGCAGCCAGTTCCATCAACTGCCCATGTAATCCTATTTTTGGGACAGGACTCTTCAGCATCTCAGTCTGGGCCCTTTTTTGTGTCTTTCTCTGACATGTATACCTAGATTTTTGTTGTGTTGATCTTTGTATCAGGGATTCTATTACCACCTTCCAAAATCACCTCTCCTCCACAACGTCTCTTCCCAAAACTCCCAGCCCCAGAGAAGTTTGGAGACTATTTACAACAGTGACTCCATGCAATTGCAGACATCACGGACATGTCCCTTCCCAGGTAATCACTTATTCCCCAAGTTCTGGGTCAGCAGCATGTGGCCTAAGCCCAAGCAGAGAGTGGAAGAAAGGAAGAAAGCAAGCAAGCAAGGAAGAAAGAGAACGAAAGAGAAGGAGAAAGGCTAATAAGGATAACAATGCCCTATGTTACATCGTGTTGGCCACTACCTCTGCCATAAATGCTTTGAGGAGAGAGTGGAAGCTGGTCCATTCTTGCAGCTGGAGATTCCCTTTGCATCAAGCACATCCTCAGGCAGCCACTTTGTCGGACTGAGGCCCACTGTGCACCCTGGAGCGACACCAAGTGCACTTGACTGAGGTTGAGTATCTAGCTCCCATGAGCATCTGTAGGGCTATGCAATGAATAACAGAAATACAAGAATTAATGTAATAAAAAAGCTAAAGTTTTTCAGACAAAAAAAATATTACTTGGGTGCAGAACTCTTATTATGAACAGTAGGGGGTTTTGAAGTTGTATATCAAGGTAAAAAACAAATCAAGCCAAACTAAAATAACAGCCCATATTTCAAAATGCAATAGTATGCAAGTTAATTATCACTGTTATGGAAAGCTCTTTTCTTTTCCTCCATTCCCAGCATACTACATTTTGCTTTTTACTCTGCCTCCAGAACATCGAGTAAGAAACACTTAGCAACTGCTAAATAGCTATCAATTAACTGAAAACATTTAGCATTTTATAGATTGATATGATTTTTTTTTTTTAAAGAAGGATTCTTTCTTGTGTTCTGGTCTTGAAAGACTTTATCTACTGAACAGTATAAAAGTTACTGACCTTTTCAGATCCCAGCTCTCATCTTTTGCTTCTGGGGTAGAAATGGAGGGAAGCAGCAAATTAAAAGGACTACAGTGTAACTAGGAAAGCAGAGACTCAATAAATACAAATAAAAAACATTCTTTGCCAACGGAGGCAATAGGTTCAGCAATGGTTGTGTAGCAGTAGTGCCTTCCATAACTCACGGTACCTGGAAGAGCG
>NW_009258299.1:363657-386436 GCF_000687185.1 Egretta garzetta | reverse complement strand
TCTGTAAAAGACACTCAGTGGGTGTGTGTGTGTGTACACAGTGAAGATTTTATAACAGACTTGTGTTTTACTATAAGATTACAGGCTTTTTTCTTCCATTTGCGTTTCTCTAGAGACGATTAGGACAGGCTAAGTAAGATAAACTGAGACAGGATCTCTGTGTAGGTGACTTTGTACATCACTGTAAAAGATGACAACAGACAAAGGGATGTATTATTATTACTCTGTGGGAATGCTTCATCTTGACCATGAACAGCTGATTGTGCAAATTCTCTGTTCTCAGTGGAAATCAGGTGTTGTTCTGTCATCTACAAGGCAAGGGATGAAGTGAGTGTGTCTCTGTGCTTGTGCATGTGCAACTACCATGCATTTGAGTATTAATTACAATTCTACTCTGTGCAAGGCCAGAGGGATGATGATGTACCAACAGGTTTTTAACTGCTGGTCTCTTCTGCACAAAGTCCTCTCCATTCATATATTACATATATAACAAAAAGAGGCTACGTAAAACCAGAGATGGCCTAAGACCCTATTCCATGAAGGTAACCCATCAGAAAAAAGTTGATCTAAAAGCTCTTTGCCAGGTCTGTTTATAGCTTAGCCAGCGTTTGGGGACAGAGGTGGGAAGGACAGGAGACGTCAGAGACCTGTGTGCATTGCGTGATAGAGCTTCAGGAAGCTAAGCATGACTTGAGACAGTCCTCAAGCAGTTCAGGCTCACTGAAGAGATGAGAGTATCTCCCATGGAAGAACAAGAGCATCTTAAAACTCTCTCATTACTCAGTAACCTAAAAATGTAACTAACTGCTAAGTACCATATTAAAAAGGTATTGAAATTTTTCTTTTGTAATTAAACAATAGAGAGTACTTGGTCTCCTTTCCAATGATAGGATTTAGGCTGCCCGAGTCCATTAGTGGTTTGAGGAATGCACTGTCAGTTTTCATACCTTACACTTCACTTTCTTCCAAACAATTTCAGCAGCCTGTATAAATCTCCTAGTCTTGCAAACAGTGTGAAGCATCTCCCTCTTTTGGCAGGAAGTGATGGAATGGCTTGTATGGAGTAATTAATTATTCTAACATTTTAACTAATAGTTGGACACAGAAACAAAACCAGGAAAAGTATTTGGAAAAGAAAGTAGATTTGGAAAAAAGGATAATGAAAGAACAAAAAGAAGGGAGAAGAAATCAATATACAATGAGCATTACCTGAATTTCTGCATAATTCTATTTAGTCCATTAATGTAATTTAACTTCTATGCTCTACTCTTGAGGCTTAATCAGCTCTCACCAAACACACACACTCATTAAAGTCACCGTTAAAGTAAAACAGCTGAGCATGACAGGGCTGGGAATAAGGTTTTCCCACTGCTTAGCTGATAATTTAAAAAAAAAAAAACAAAACAAACTCCTCATCTGTAACCCATCATTGTGTCAATATTGTACAGGTTGAAATAACTGTATACTGAAACAAGCTGCTTTACAGAATTGGTAAGTGTTGGGAATTTGGGGCAGACAGACTTTGGTATGCACAAACCAAAGAGCTGTTTTCTGCTAGCATCATTTTCTGGCAGATTTCTTTCTACAGACTAAAACATTTTCTGAATTTATAAGAAAAAGTGATTCTGTGATGAGCAATACGTATAGCTGATGGGAAATTAGTACAATAAAGACCACTAAGAATACTTGGAATTAATTTAAGAAACTTCAGAAGCCCCCTACTGTTCCCACAACCAAATGAGAACACCACGCTCTGTGTATTAGTTTATTTAATTCTTTATCGCCACTAAGAGCAAGTAAATTATGTTGATACAATTGGTAAACATATACATTCGCTAGAGCCTCCCACAATCCCACAGAGCTAACAGAAACATTAAGGGATGTTACAGGATTAATGCTTTCATTCTACAATATGGATATATGGCTTTCATACAAGTTTAAAAAAAAATCAAAAAGGTAACACACTGCTAGCTTACAAAATCAATATACAAATTGAAAAAAAAAAGGAAAAGGAACAGGAATAAGAGAGTAACCCATGAGAAGATATCATATAGCACTGGTTTAATAGATATATACAGAATTAGAAATCCATTGAACACGATATTCAGGCTTTAATTTGTTATTTTGACTTTCATTCCTTCTTTCTGTTTAATACCCAAGTTACAAGTATCCCAAGTTACAAATAACCCAACATACAACTGTCAAGATGATTTCTGTTTTACTTTGTTTTTTCCATCTTTTTTTTCCCCATTCTCCTCACTTTTTACTGGCAGAGAAAAAGCTTTTTTCTGCTTGGGTTTCTACGTTCACACCTAACTTAAGCAGTTTGTCCACTTTGACGCTTTGAACGAAGCCCTTCCATGTACTTGGTGTGACAGAAGAGAACATCACTCTGCTACTAAGTCCTATTAGCCATTTCATTGGCATGTGTTTTGCATTTTCCTTGGACATAGCTATCCCTAAACTGATATGCTGGCAAGTGGGAAGAAGAAACCTAGCTCTTCATCCTATATACTACTTTTGCATCCTTGTGTAAATAACAACACAAGACAAAAAGCTCTTTCACTTCTACTTTAGCTTGAAAACATTGCAGCACTAGCTGTGAGACACATTTTGAGTTACAGATGCACTTTATAGTTTTGCTTCCCCGTATATGGAGGTATATATGCAGTATGTATGCACGTGTATTTAGAGAGCTGCCGTCTATGATGCTGACATCCTCATTAGGTGGTTTCCAGCTCCAAGCTACAAGGTGGTTTCCAGCTACAAGCCTGCCTCTGCTTCAGGTCCCCTCAGCAACCACAACACGCTCTGGATTATCAGAGCCATTTCCTTCAGCTGTAAAAATCTAGATGAACTACCTAATTATAATATGGCAAGTGTAATGAATGACCTAACGAAAAAAGTTAAATAATGTCTTGTTGCCAGGTAGATTAGGGTGAGGGAATTCAAACAGTGTAATTAATTGAATGGAATTGGGTATGGGTAAGACAGCCCTGCAGAGGCCATCCATTTTCCTAGCTTTATGTCACAGAATTCAGGGCGAGAGCTTTTGTACAGCCTTTAACTTTGAATGACCTTCTGAAATGGGAGTGCTTGGGAGCCTCTGTTTTATCTCATCAGTAAATTCATGCATTGGACACATGCTTTCTGTTTTCTTATGTTTTTTTTTTTTTATTGCGTTTTTTTTAAGAAAGGAGTAAGAACTGTAGGTACAGTTTTTTCATAGGCAACTTCCTCAAAGCTGAGCGATTTAAAGGCTAGGAGATACCTACTGAGTTTTTAGCCATCTGGGACCCCAAGACACTCTACATTTAAATGGCAAATAGCAGAAAGGGCAAAAGGATTGCAAAGCCCCACCAATGAGATAATGATAGTTGAATATAGTTAATTCCCACGTTTTCCTTGAAATATCTCATTTCTGCTCAGATCAGAGTAATAAGGCCACAAGGCAGACTGCCATTTTTGAAGAGTAGCAGAAAAGGAACATTAGGAGAATGATTAGATTTCAGCATCATTTAGTTTTGGTCCAAAAGCAAAAGTCTTCTGCTGCTATGAACAAGACCACCTAGACCTTCTCCAAATGCAAACACCCATAGGGTGGAAGAGGCTCTCTCCATACTCTACTTTGCTCAGGCAAGTCTTCTACTATCCCTGAAGCTCTATGCACCATGCCTCTTCCCTTTAATTTGACAGTAAAAGAGGACACAGTGGGAAAGGATGCAGCTTCATGCCACTGTTTATCTAGCAAAGGTGTTTTTCTGTTTGAGTGCAGACACCCTTTCATCACTGTCTCTAATTTTTGATCAAATGTGATGCATCTCTGTCCCCCAGGAAGCCCCACCCAGGTGGAGCTATGACAAAGGTTTCACCAGCAAGCCACCCTTCCAATGAAACCAAGGAATCTCTCTGCTCATTCTTGTATTTCCTTTTTCATTGTCTTCTTCTGATTAAGAAGCTGCTGCTGTGTCTTTTAATCTTAGATGGACACAATGAGAGGTACCTGATGGTAGGGGCTTGCTAGGGCTGTTTTGCAACAATCCAGCAAGAAATGGAGAATAGAGCCTCCAGCATGAGGAAGGATCAACAACATCCACAGAACTTTGTCTGAGAGGCAGAGTGCCTCAGCAGAATTGACAGAAAACCTAGAAATACTGTAAAAATTAGGGATGGGGGGGAAAGGCCAACAACAAGTATAATCTGTCCCCACAAAGCAGAGAACAGTCAGAAGTTCACAGAAGATGCTGTCCTAAAGAGTTTAAAAAAATTGAATATGAGATACATACCCCCACTGACATACTGCTTCCCATTCCCATAAGAATTTGGGAGATGTGAAAGACTACCGTGTTGTGTCAAAATGGTGTACCTCACCAATATTTTGCTTCAGAAAAGCGGCAGGTTTGCATTGTTAATGTTGTTGCAGTTCCTAGACTGAAGGAAAGTCAGGTTGGCTTTTGTCCCACCCTCATCATTGACATTAGACTAAGGAAACTCAGATAAAGTTCATCATATGTTAAGGGATTTCACTGAACAAATGGGAATGCTACACAATGTTTATCTTCACATGCTCCCTGCTAGCAGCATGGTTAGTTTCAGGAGGTTTATAGACCTGTTTCCATAAACAGTCTCCATAAAGTATTCACTTCCCCTTAGTTCATCCTAATGCTGTGTTGTTTTACTTGAATAGTCCATGGCCACATGCCAAGTGGTGAAGGATACACACCAAAGTTAAAGAAGTACGTTACGTTTTCTCCTATCAACATCATCATAACTTGCACTCCTAAACCAGAAAAGATAACATATACTGTTGTCTCCATTTGACATTACGTCCTGTTGGACATGTTCTTTTGAGGTTGGAGTGAGACTTCACTTCTCTGTAACATTCTACGTTTGATTAGTTTTCATTAAGGCACAAATCAAGCAAAGCATAAAACCAAATGTGCCAGCCAGTAATCCTGCCTTCCCTACTCAAGGAGCATGCAAAAGAAGTTTGTATAATTGCTCCTGACTTTATACCTGTCTCTTCTTGACAAAGTCTCCAACGCTGTCTGTTGATATGTTTTATAATTAGTATTCCTTAATTTCTTCTAATTTTTCTCCTTTGAAAAACACTGCAGTCCAGAATGTCATTATGAAATTAGAAGATGAGAAGCAGTGAGTTAACATTTAGTATCTACCTTCATGCACAACAAATGTTTTCCCTTCCTGGAGCCTTGCCCTATAGTTTTGCCGTACTTAATCTCTTAAATATGCCAGGTTGGCAAGCAATGATTCCCTTTCAATATGGGCACTCCCATCAGGAGACATGTCAAAGTCAGAAAATTCCCCAATCCTCAAATACTGTTTTGAATCAAGATATAGACAGACCTAACTGCTTAGAAGCATGGCTCGGCCTTCTTAGAGGAACGGAAGGGAGCTATACCCAAATTCCCCTCATTTTAAACTTGCTGGAATCCAGATTCATCCTCAGCTGATTGTTCAGCAACTCACCCCTCTCTTTTCTAAGAGATTTGAGTGCTCAGAAGAAGGCTGTCATTCAGGGGATTTCCATCATCTCCCCATACCCTATATTATAGCTGTAGCAAATGAAGATGGGAACCACTTCTCAAGAAGGCCATTCATCAAACAAGTTCCAGTCGGTTGAACTAGCTAAGCAACACATCTATGCTAAGTCATTTTCCATTCTAACAGGATAGCACCAAGAGGGTAAAACACATATTTCATCTGAAGTAGCCGCCCCCACAGCACTGTCAGACAAGCTTGCCCTCCCAAAGGAGGGAGGATAGAAGATTAGAAAGCAAATAAGGAGAAATTTCAGAATTACTCAAGTGGAAACTGGGCAAGATAGGGTGGGAAGAGGTTTTGTTCAGATACTTGCCTCTTGCTTTCTCGATAATATCACTAGTGAAACAACTGCTCCTGTCAGGTACCAGGAACTTCTTTTCAGAGCTGACCTGACTGACCTATTCTATTCAATCTTCCTCTGTGTTCTGAAATGAATTATTTCTATCATCTCCTTCATAGCCACGGTTTCCACAGAATGTTTTCTGCTGGTTTCTTGGAAATTTTCTTCATTGTTTATAAACTATGACAGATACAACTCCAATTACTGTCAACAATAAGATGCCAATACAGATCCAAACATACGTGGCTGAGTAGCAGAGAGGAGGGGTTCTCCTATTTCACACCCTTTGCTACTAGGACTGCTGCGCTTTCTTCTGGTCCTAACATGGTATTTTTTTTATTTGTTTTGTGTAAACTCTCTCCATGGAGGCCCTACACCACCACAGGAACTTGACTGGCCTCCTTCGAAAAGTATTAGGAATGTTCCTTTAACAAGCCAGAAGGGCTTAACCATAAGGGCCATAAGGTGTCAGAGGAAACACAAGGGGAATTTATTTTCTTCTTACTCACAGAGGCGGAAATCGTAAGTCACATCTAAGGTTTGCTAAAGGATAGTCAAACTGTTGGTCTCAGCATCATTCCCAACCCCTGCCAGCTCCCTATGAAACACGGACTAGATTAACCAGTGTAAGACAATGGTGCAACAGTGTTTGCACTCAAAGCTGAACCACTTCAAGTGAACTGATGCAGCATTTAGACAGACAAACCTTTGGTGAGTGAAAAACCTTCTTTCTCCCTTTGCTTTCAATCAGACTTACCAATCTATTAGTTTAAGTCTGAGGCACAAGCACAGGTAGACCTGATTAGACCACGAACAAACCAAATAGCACCCAGAACCACCCAGATATGAGACTTTATGATTTTGGATTTGGTCATTGCACATCCACCATGTGTTGGGGACATTTTTAACTATACCACTGGCTCAGGTATGTCTAACAGTGCAGTCAAAATAACAAGGACATCAACACGGACTGCAAAACACAACCAAGGAGTCTGGGAAGTAATTGTGTGGCTAGTCTACCTTGAGCTACATGCAACCTTGGCTAGCTGGCTTCAAAGGGGTCTGGGAACGTCTACAGAAGGACTTGCCTCACTGCGAGTTCACATCGGCCATACCCTCCTTGTGCGAAAAAAGAGGGCGAGCTCTGCAACTGTCATAATTTTTTTGCATAGAAAAGGGGAGTGATGTTAGTCTGGAAAAAGACTCTCTGCTTGTCTACGAGCTAATCCCAAGAGAGCAAAGTAATTTACTCAGATGAACACACGCTGCTGCAGCTTCGCTGAAGTCAGTGGGCACCTGCAGCAATACAAGGGAGACTCCTCCTTTTGCCCAGCAGGCAAGCCTGAACCCTACGCAAATGGCAAAGCTTATTTCTTGCTGTTGAATTTGAAAATTTAGAATTTAAAAGCAATGATTTTGAAATTAATTTGGGCATTGAAATCACTTACATTTCCTCTAAAATGTAAGGTCTGATGGTTGTTTAGTTTGTCAAACAGCCCTTACCTGGGGACAGACCAGCCCTTTGTCAGACCTTTTTGTACTTTGTGACTTTTCTCAGGACTTATTATCATTTAAAATAGGTAAAACTGAACAAACTGAAAACCAGCTGGTTGTATAATACAGAACTATTTTTATTTTGACTGAGCTTTTCCAAGGTCTTTTTGCTTATGTAAAAATGGAAGAAAGCAAAAGGTACTGGTTTTGCATTTCCCTTCTGCTTTACTAACAGAGAAACAAAAATTAATTTCATTCCTATTGGTTTCAAGTCCCACAGATTGTCCCTTTTTTGGTCAAAAATATGAACTACCATCTCAGGCAGTTTCCAAACAGATTTCTTCTTTTACTTGCCACCAGATATACTATTTTTCAACCAGCTATAATTAAAATAAACAGGAAGATTCCCACTGATACAAAAGGGAGTTGGGTCAGGCAGAATCACAACAATTTCAACTAGATTTTTGTGAAAAGGATATTTTACCTTCTGGCAAAATAAACACATAAAAGAAAGCATTTTTCAGCTTTTATAGGTAAAACAGAGGACACTACCATCCATCAATGTTGATATGCTAAAAAATGGAAAGTTTTGCTATCATCCCACTTGGAAAAATCATTGCTAGAAAATCATTAAAAATTAGGACTCCTCTATGGCCGACTGTTGAAAGATGTCAGAGTTTTTGCTGCCAACATCCAAAATGTGACCAAGGATAGGAGTGCTACTGTTTTTTACCCGGAGATGGTGGCATTTTGGAATGAACATTCACCACACATTCAAAAAAATTCTGTGCCTGTAAATACTCAACAAAATGCCCCCATCCTTTCCTTAAACAAATAATTTCGTACAGTTATCCAGATGTAATAAGAACTTAAGAAACAAGTCTCAGTTTTTTCAGATATAAGGTCCCAATCTTAAATGTAAATGCATACAGCCAGACTCCTATGTTCACACAGCGCACCACTGGCTTCAGCGGAGCTCCACACAGGTTCAGGTTCTGTTTGCATGGAGTAATTACCAGATTGAGACCTATGGCAAGACTTGAGAAAAAAATATTTTTAAAACCTCTACATTGTTCAATATATAATAGACATAATTTTCTAAATGAGTTTGGAGTCCTTTATTACAGGCCTCTAAAAATTGTTGTTAGGGTTATACATTAAAAATACTAAAGTAATAAAAAAAGGATTTTTTTTTTTTCTGTGTTTGTTTGTTTCCTTCTATGGTACCATTAAGCTATAAATAATTTTAGGATAAAATGCCTAGGTATAAATGAAACTGTTAACCGATCGTGTTTGCTGATGTCCCTTTCACACATTGCCCAGGTTGGCTCCATTAATCCAGCATCTTCTCTTGTTTCTTGCCTTCCTTTTTCTTCTTCTTGGATTCTGTCAAGATAACAATAACCATAAAAAATTAGCATCCAGCAGTCACTGCAGTAAATTTCATCCAATACCCCTGAAAGCTCCCCTTGTTTTCTCTGTGCACCGAAGAACAAATTTTGTTTCCTCATTCTGAACAAGGAAAGGGAAAGCAGAAGGAAAAGAAGGAAAAAAAAGGAGCGGTTGAGGCGCTAGAGAAGATGGAAGGGGGGGTGCGTGTCCAGTTCAGAACCCTTCCTACGTGAGCAGCTGACCCTGTTTGGCATGCAAAGCATTGTCTCGGGAACTTGCTTGGAAAATAAGAAAACAGCAGGCAGCTCCTGGAGAAACCGGGTCATGGCTCAGTGGAGAGCTGGAAGAAAGCTTTGCACACACTACCCACACACGTACCCCTCCCTTGCTTCCTTTCTCTCTCATTGTTCGTCTTTGGCTTTCCCTCAATGTGAGAGCAACTCCAGAGCGTGGTGAGAAAGCTCACTTGTTTCTTTAGCTTCTCCATTGCCAAGCCTTCCCCCTTCGTCTGGGACAAACACCTACGTACACTTGAGCAGCAACTGAAGTGTGGCCGGGAGTCATCACAGCACGGTCTGTCCAGCCAGCTGGTACTGACGGGGCAGGGAAGGGACAAGGGAGCATCTGCTGCTCTGATTAATTTGGGGTAAATAAGGGAACGATGTGCAAGGGTACAAGTGGAAGTTTATACATTGTACTACCACCTGCAGTAATTTTCACTGTGCTGTAGGGTAATGTGGTGTTCTACAGGTAGAGGAAATTCACAGAGGGGCCTAAAAAATGAAAGTGAATTAAGGGGATTAGGTACTCTTGTACCACGTCACCTTGTAATGGGGGAAATAACAGCTCTCACTGGGAACGTGAATAAATCCCTGTGGATGCCACCACAAAACACTCCACAACAGGCATTACAGAGAGATGGAAACCGAATTTCTGTGAAGCATTTTCCCTGGAGCCAAAACAGCAAGCAAGTAGACCCATGTTTCCCTTAACCCAGATTTCACTTTCCTCCTTTGAATCCTGCATTTGTTTCTTCCTTCTCAAAAACAACTGCCCCCCCCCCCCCCCCCCCCCCCCCAAAAAAACCAAACCAAAACTCACCTAACCCTGAAACCAACCAAACCAACAAAAACCATCCCAGCTTAAATAACAAATATCACCGCGAATAAGACAAGCACTTGGCCCTTAAGGGGGTATTCTTCGTGAACATGATTCTTCTCTCTCTGACCAGTTTGGGTAACACAGACAGTCAAGCAATCATCAGCTCTGGTAAAACCAGCTTACTTGCATTAAAGCCAAGGGAGCTACACTGACATCTTTCAGCTATGGATAGGGCCAGGGTACCTGCAGCAGAAGGCAGACTTGACTTAGGTTATCACATTTCTCTGATGGTTGTTTTTCCTGTTTGTTAGTGTTTCAAAACAGTATTTTTTTCTTCATCTTTTTCAACGAGACAAAAATTTGTTTCAAATAATCTTTTAGTCAAAGGAAAATAAAATATCTGTTTCATGTTTAGTTACATAATCTGCTCTAAAATCTCATTCCCTTAAAATCTTTGCTTAACATTTAAAGGCATAATTATTTAACCCAAGAAGTAATTTGTTTTAGTTTGGAAATCTGAACATGACTTTTTTTTATTATTCTACTTTTATTTCCCCACCTTTGTACATGTGTCTGTGTTTGTGTGTGTATGAGTGTGTCTATGCATGCTTGTGGCCCAGAGCCGTTCACAGAATCCGGCACTATTTTACAAAATGTCATTCC
Organism: Egretta garzetta; assembly: GCF_000687185.1. NCBI lineage: Eukaryota > Metazoa > Chordata > Aves > Pelecaniformes > Ardeidae > Egretta > Egretta garzetta. The sequence goes on along the minus strand of NW_009258299.1, from coordinate 375,881 downwards.
AAAACGTCATTTTTCATTAAGTTAATAGCAAATTTACTTTCAGCTAAAGCTTTTTTCCCCCCACAAATCTGCTGTCTCCCCTCCTATCCTCTTTTTCCCATGTCCTCCTCTTCCTCTAATCTTCCCTCTGTATCACTGACCCTACTGGATTCTGTATTGATTGCGCACTCTCTCACACTCTCTTCCCCCCAACACCGCTTTCTCTGAAAGAAACAGCAGCATTTTGTCAATCAGACCAGCACTGGAATCTGTGAAATCTATTTAGACCCAGCACAAGCACAAAGGCACTCTGCAGACTTCAACTAAATTTACTGAAAGCAAAGGAGATGCATGAATGTGGGCAGACCACCAACAGGACTCTGCTGAAGAGTATGTACCGTTCATGGTAGGGGTGAAGTCACCATGGGCAGAAGGTTTTGGTCTGGAGTTGTGTCATCGCATCAGGTCCCCATCATCACTTGACTTGAGGTACCAGACAACCCGCTGTTTATTCATTTGCACTTGGCCCCTTTGGGTCTCTACCAGCTCCTGTTAGCAAAAGCTCAATCCTCCCTATTGTCCACCTTGTGATAATCTGTGCATCACCCAAACTGCCAAACCCGTCTACCTACAAAGACAAGTGATTCTGCTTCGTGCCTCAGCAGAGTAAAACCCTCATGTGTGGGATGTGATTCCTCTCACATTAAAGGTACTCACACCACCACAGCTTAATCTTTCAGATAGGTAAGCTGTATTGATGCAAAGCAAATTTGCTCCATGAAATGACATGCACTCCCAGAGCTGTGGCAATAGAAAAAAAAAGAAAAAAAGAAAACTGCCCAAATATTTCCCAGTCCTTAGGCTCCTTTAAAAATCCTACCCCAGACACCAATACCGAGGTACCGATCCATGAAAATGTTGCTGTTCATAACCTCATGCACAAGCCTGTTTGCAGCTACCCTCCGCCTGTGTTGACTATGGTCAGGCTACAGACTATGGTATATCCATGGCTAACAAAGTATAAAGTTGCTTTAAGATGTACTTTGCTCATGTTTTTTCATTGCTCAGACCTACTCTTTGCATCTGTGTCATTCAGGCTTTCATTGCCCTCATCTCTGTGTACCCTACACTACTGTTTCAACTTTTATGGCATGCTACCTAGTCAGCCCACACAGCCACGCTGGGATCCATGTCACCCTGACCACTTGGTCTGCCAATGCTTCCTTTCCCAGGGTAGCCAGGCTTGACTGAAAGGGTCTCCATGCCAACAGTGCCAGCAATGTCACCACGCTCAAAAGACCTGACCAGTTGAGAATACAACGCCAGTTACCTGAAAGCTCAGCATGCCCTAGCACCCGCTGAGGGTATCTACCAGTTAAGCGAGAGAAAGATCCCCTTGATACACTCTCCAATAATCCCATTCAGATTCCCATTCCAACCAGGAGAATGATTAAAATTCAAGACTGGATGCAAGACCTTCGGTTCAGCCATTTCCTACCTGGCCTCTCAATGTGGTTCCCAGTCTGCCACCAGAAATTACAGTAACCCATCAAGCAGTGTACACTGAAACAGCCTTTACGATGGGGAAGCCACTGTGCTGCTCTCCACACCTCATGGGCACTGCAAAGCAGCTTGATCTCAGCAACTCTCGCAGCTGAGCCAGAAGGAAGAAAAGCAGCACAGTGAACAGGGACTGCCCCAAGCAGAACGCTGCCATCTGCAAGCACTTTGGGTCAACAGCAGCCTCCTTCACCTCACCTACAAGATTAATGCAGTATTTGCAAAGACAGAGCTGCAGATCTATGCATCAGCTACACGTTGCCTACAGGAAATGTTTGCTGCAGACAAGCGCTACCAATAGTATCAAGAGCCGCTCTGATGAGATGACCTGGCCAGATGAAATCCAGGCTCACACCAGCCCACGCAGAATTTCAATCTGAATCTATTCACTGCATCATTTGCTTTAAAGCTAGGTAGTCCAGACTTTTCACTGCCGAGCCAGACACCAGTTGGACGTATCTTTATGAGCTACCTATAGTGGAGTTCAGGATCCAGAGAGGAAGGAGCAAAGCAAAAAGCAGGATGAGAACCCTGGATTTCAGAAGAGCAGACTTTGGTCAGTTCAGGGACCTGCTCAATGGGGCTAAGTGCCTGACTGAGACTGAATTATCCTACAGGCCACTTCTGGCTTGCAGGCTACAAACTGGAACATCTCAATCCAAAACTTTTTGAAAGGTATGTAAATACATTTGATATTTACAGTTAAATACACTGATTTTAATACATTATTTGCCTTATCAAAGGTATTTATCCTACCAGTACCAGGGCCAGCACTGAGGTGCGAGTGGGTGCTATCTCTCCCAGTCTCCCTGTGCTTGCGGTGAGCAGGCTGTGCAGTGGAGGGAACGGTCGAGGGTAGCTGTTTGCCTACTGCTCCAAGTGCACCGTGTGTTAACGTCCCAGCCAAACTGTCCTTCAACCTCCAGCACGGCTCCGCGCACAGCCATGCGGAGGAAAGCAGCAGGAGGAGCTATGCCTTCTCCACTCTGGACTGGGCTTCCTTCACCTCAAGGAAATACTTAGCTTAACCATCCCTGTGCATCCTTACAGCAAAACAAAAGTAATGGAGGAGTGAGCTATGTATGCTCCAGAATTTTAATGACAATGACAAAACAGTCCTCAATTTTTTTGTCTGTTTTACAGCATACGCTTTCCTCCTTCCCTCCTATCACGCAGTGAGCGGCTGCCTAGCAGTGCTCTTTCTCAGATGGAGGCCAGGATCCTGGACCAGAGCACAGGCAAGGAGCAAATTCAGAACACCTAGCAGTCCCTGCAGGGTGCAGCAACCAAGCACTGCACAGCCGCACTCCTTGCTCCCTGGAACCCAGAGCACTTCCACTGAGATAAAACACACCCACGTGGTGTTGTACAAACAGCCCTTCAAGAGCAAAAGGTGTTGATGCACACACACTGGGTTATCCAACTATGTCCTGGGCTGCATCAAAAGAAGCGTGGCCAGCAGGTCAAGGGAGGGGATCCTGCCCCTCTACTCTGCTCTGGTAAGACCCCTCCTGGAGTACTGCATCCAGCTCTGGGGTCCTCAGCACAAGAAGGACATGGGCCTGTTGGAGCGGGTCCAGAGGACCACAAAAATGATCCAAGGGCTGCAGCACCTCTCCTATGAGGACAGGCTGAGAGAGTTGGGGTAGTTCACCCTGGAGAAGAGAAAACTATGGGGAGACCTGATGGCGGCCTTTCAATACTTAAAAGAGGGCTATATTAAAGATGGGGACAATCTTTTTAGCAAGGTCTGCTGTGACAGGACAAGGGGTAATGGTTTTAAACTAAGGAGGGTAGATTTAGACTGGATATAAGGAAGAAATTCTTTACAGCGAGGTTGGTGAAACACTGGAATGGGTTGCCCAGAGAGGTATTGGAGGCCCCATCCCTGGAACATTTAAGGTTGGGTTGGACGGGGCTCTGAGCAACCTGATCAAGTTAAAGATGTCCCTGCTCACTGCAGGGGGTAGGACTAGATGACCTCTAAAGGTCCGTTCCCACCCAAAGCATTCTATGAATTTGATATGCAAAACCTTCTCTGTGCAATTTGGAATGGCAGCAGCCCTCTTTAAATAGTCTTCTTTATTCTGGAGCCTCATTCTTACTATGCAAGCAGCAAAAGAAAGTAATTATGCTGAACAGGAGCCACATACCATTTGAAGCCACTCTTAATGTATAAGGCACAAAAGGGAGGTAATTACATTTTAATGCAAGCCAAGTTTTGTAAGCCAAGATTTGCAGGTATTTATTTTCATTTGTTGAGAAGAAGGTAACAATTCACTCATGGCACTGCTGAACTCCTATACATAAAAGTCAAGCAGTGTCCCCAAAAGCAATATAAATCATGCAAAATAGCAAAAGCTGTTCTGATGGAAGGTTAGAGCAAAGAATTTCAACACCAGGTGTTCAGGACACAGTTTTCACAGGAACTAGCACACAGTCCCACTGAGTACAGAGGAAGGCACGTTTTCTACAGGGTCCTCTACCCCTCATTGCGGAAAATTTTCCAAAGCACCTGGTTGCTACGGTGGTGGAGGGCAATGGTGCCACTGGGTGTAGGATACTTCTGAATTTTGGGGGTGAAATGCCCCCCCATGTGCAAGGGAGCAGTCTTGACATCATCAAAATGAAGCCAAGGATTTTATCCCTTGGTGAAAAAAATCTCACCCTAAAGGGCTTCATTCTGCTCTCTAGGAACAGACTATACTGTCTTGTGATTTCCATGACAGTAGAAAGAAATACCTTGATTTCTGAAATACCCTTTAAATATGGTATTTCTTCTACTTCTAGAGAAAGAGAACTTTTCATGGCCATCTAATTCCTTTTCCTCCTATTTTCCTGCCTTATATAAAGCATTCATGTATTCCAGATTAGAAAGAAAAACTGTATTACGATAGCAATTTTGTTCCAAAATGAATTCTCCTGAAAAGCCTCTTTGAGCAACACACAGTTCTACTGGATGGAAAAAAGCAATACTCCACTAGCTAAACAGCAGTAGAACACAACTCTCCAATGAATCAATGACCTTGATGTGACTTGCTTCATTAATGTATTACAATTGATTATATCCCCTATACTTAAGCTCTGTGCTGTCTAGTGACTTTCTCTAGTTGTTTGTAAGTATTTCTCAATTTCTCCACTCTTCCAGTCACTCCTCTCCAGCAGGTTTTGTTCTGCTTCTCACTTTGCTAAATTTTCATTTTGGATAGACTCGGATTTGTTCCCAGCTGAACACAAGATGGACCCAATTCAAACCTAAAGGCTGGAGCTGCACCGTATAAGCCAGGAAGGCAGGCTGCACCATGTGTGTTATGAATGGGGATCGGGTAGATTTATGCCTGTAACAAACACTAACGTTATCCGGACAAAGAAATGGACCAAAGAGCCACTCATGGAAAACTTTACTCATTTTCTTTCTCATTGGAATTGCAAGAAGAAATAAATGCAGGGAAAAATTAATCCAATTTATTCTAAAACCATCCACATAAGCTCTGAAACGATCTTAAGACAGTCAGAAGCCATTGCTTGAACCTCACATTTGGATGTAAGGCCTAAAAAAAGTTCACTTTTAACATCCTTACATAAAACTCATCAGGAATTACAGGAAGTTTTTTTTTAATCGGCAATTTGTTGGAGGCAACGATTTTCATCAGAAAGGTTTAAGTTTCCTGATTTCCTTCATTCAAAAATTTAGGAGAAGAAGTTTCAAATGTCTACACAGAGACATACATATTTTCTGATTCAGCTAGATGGCCTAATTGCCCAAAGACAAAGATCAGGAAAGTTTCATCTCATTTTCTTTAAGTTTGGGTCACATGTATCTGAGACATTAGAGCCTCAAGAGTAAGTATTCGGAAGACTGCAATGGATAAACTTTTCAAGTGAAGCTTGTTCTGCAACTGCAGAGTGCTGAAGGGCTCTGGCAAGCTGGAAAGGGATTACCAGAAGTGGCTCACTTTGCTTTTCTATTTGCTGCTGCTTCTCATCTGCCTGCGGTACATTTGTGCTGTTGCTTCTGTAGGGTATGGACTTTCTTACTGTTCTTTGTCATGTTCTACGCTCAGCACAAGAGGGACCCAGTCCTGGCTGGCTCTTCAGCCCTCTGTGCTGTACACAAGATCCCTCTTAATGCCAACCAGCCAGGTGCAGGCACAGACATTCAGAGCTTACTCACTGCATTCGCATGTCTGCAGGAGACTGCTGAAAACAAAAAGTATTAATAATCCATTTGGAGTTTGGCATTTACCTGTTATGCACAGATAAGCAAACGGATCACACATGGAGGCATTTTATACGTCCAACTGAGATCAGTAAATAGCTATTTAGCAGAGAGTTATTTGTGATTTACTGTGAATAGAGACCCCATTTTATTTATTTAATTTTTGAAAACCAGGCACATGCATTTCTCTGTTGTACTTTGTGCATCTGTCCCAGACAGGATCTACGCTCAGGGCAAAGGATGCATGGGCTTTGCTTTGATCCGTGCTTCACACTCCGAAAAGTTGCCTGCAAAACTTTTGCAGTAAGCACAGATAGAAGAAAAGAAGGAGAGATGGTGACGTGGAAAGTGAAATGGAGGGATAAAGAAGTGAGGGGGGAGGGAAGCTTGAAAGGAAAGGAAGTGAAGAAGTAAAAAAGGAAAGGAAAGGACACAAAGGAAGGAACAGAGTTTTCTCTCTGTTTCACTGCTGGGAACAGTAATGAGTGTAAACATTTGCTGATGGCATATCTTTTATCACAGCAAGTTCCACAGCTTCAGGCATTTCACGGCTCAAGGGCACTCACTAATGCCAAGGAGGCTGGACTGCTCCTGCAAGCCAGGCAAGTGAGACAAGGAGCATGTAGCATAGCTGGCGCACACAAGGCTACCTAAGCTTTCACCCACAGAGGTCTGTATCAAACCCTAAAAGACACTCCTGCAGGCACAAGAGGCTTAAACAAGAGTATTTGTCACATCCAGTTTTTCATCTTTGGGGGCAGCACAGAAAAAAAACCCCTAAACTATCTGATATACAAACCACGGGGTGAGAAAACATGGAAGTCTAGGTTTCCCATGAAAATTCCCAATCTTTTCCTTTCAAAAACACCTGTAAAAGCTGCAGAACAACCAAAAATTGAAAAATACTTTTAAAAAAAAACATTTCTCTTTCTCCCTCTCCTACAAGCATTTCCTGCTCCCTGAAATCAAGGCTGTGTCAATCAAACCGATACTATGTCATGATCTGACAATGCATTCGAATTATTTATCCAAACATTGTAAGTTTTCAAAGGTACGAAAGCAGTCCCAAGGGAGACTACAGTGCAAAGCCTCCAAGAAACATTAGGTAATGGAAGTAGAAAAAACCCAGTTAAAATACATCCAAACTTTATTAGTTATGGGCTGCACTGGCAGCTTACTAGCACCTTGAGGCTGGTCCACACTGTAACCATCACTGAGTTTATTTTTCTTATATGGCTTACTCTTGTTCCCACTTAAATTGAGAAAAATCTTACTTTCCTCACATTATGGCAGCAGGAGCCAAATCACAGAGATGTGTCTCAGAGCCTAAAGTTTCCAGTGAGTTTTACTTCATCTTGAAATAACAAGCCTTGTCCTCACACCAGCAAGGGGCAGAGGGAAACACAACCAAGCCTTTAGTACCCAGTCTCACCCCTCTGGACCACTGTTTCTTCTCTTGGTTTTCGCATTTCTCAGCTCTGTAAGGCATAAATTATTCATGGCAAAACCGCCTCTCACAATGTTTATGCAGTGCTTAGTACAATGGCACCCTTTTTCAGCAGGGGCCTCTGGGCACTCATGCAATACAAATAATCATGATGATAGCAACAATAACAGCCCCGGCTATGCTGTTCCCACTGGGCACCCACGACCAGTGCCTGCCCCGCAGAGCTCAGATCACCGCAGGCTCCTGGTCAGTGCCAGAGGCTGTTCTTCAGTAAACCTGCCTCATCCTTTAGAGCAAGAGAAAAACCTCCCAAAATCTGCCTTTCAGGTTTTTGTTTAACTATCGCAGCTGTTTCCTAATATGAGAAAATCCCTCATTTTTATATCTAATTAGTTTGAGCAGATCCTATTATTCTGCCTCCTGTAATACTAATTATTACGCTAGCTGCATGCCTGCACGACTAATGAGCTACATTAAAGATGGGGAATTCTGAAACCTACAGAGGGAGATACAGCACGAGTGTGATGCCAAAACAGGAGACACCAGCATCTTTCAAACAAAAGAAAATCGCAGTCCTAACAAGTAATTTCTTCTCCCCCTGCGTCCCCTCCAGCCACTCTTTAGAAGCAGATATATCGCTGCTGCACAAAGGCAAAGTTGTGGGAGGGCACCCCAGAAAAAGCAAATTGCCTGACATGCAAAATGGAGTGGGCCATACCCACCTTGAAGTAAATCCTCACATTCTGATAATTGTCATTGCAGACCAGGAAAAAAGGGAGCAGCAGCCACGAGTCAGAGCACAGAGCCAAGAGTCAACAGCTCCTAAGCTGAGCGAGTGCCCGACCTGCCACTGATGCTGTGTAAACCTGGAAAATCATTTAGCCTTTCTGACTTTCAGTTATTACTTTTCTTTAAATTGCACTTCCTCAGCTCCAAGGAGTGATGGGAGGATTAGCTGACTGCTACTGTAAAGATTACATTTAGTAAAAGAAACAGTGTAGTGCAGATTATTTATATTGCACTGAACTCTTAAGTAAAGCTCTTCAAACGATATGAAATTATGAAAAACACAAGGAGCGTAGCCCCTCCTCCACTGCAGTAGCACACCCTCCGTGCTAAACACCTTGCTAGACCCTCAGATGCTACACCTGATCGGTGTTACAGCAAAGAGATTACAGCCATTAACAACTCAGGTAGGTCTTGCCTTCACGTGAGAAACTTTTTCCAAACACTGTTGTGTTGGAGGATGGGATCGTTGGATGCCACCCCAATTATTAAAGACAACAGTGGTGTAAGCAGCGTTAATGTTTGCCAACCTTAGTTGGAATTGTTTTCTTATGTGGCAAGGACTGAACTGAGCCCAGATAAAGTAACTCATAGATCAGATATATTGTAAATTGATAAAAAGTTGAGAAGGGAGATTTATTAAAAAGAACTAAATACAGCTGGGTGAAAAAGTTATCAGAGAAAAAAGGAGCATAATTCAAAAAATGAAGGGTACATTGCAGAAAGAGCAGGCAGACTGCTTATTCTATTTAATTTTATCTTAATCAGGAGAATAAATAGCTAGAAGTACAAGAGATACGGGGAGAGAGAGAGGAAGAATGAGTGCAGCGGAAAAAGTGAAAAAAGAAATAAAGCCTATCAGGCAACCCAGCTCAATAAAAATAAATTCCTCCTCTCTCAGCAGTTAAAGCAAAATGTTTCCTGAATCCTGACAATACCCCATTCTTTTACTTTCTGGCTGGCTGGAACCCGAACAACCATCAATCAAGCTGGGGTGGCTGTGAAGTAGGCCAGATGGAGTACGTCGGAAGCGTTTTCTGCTCTTCAGTGCAAGTTGGCCATAGAGCAGCCACTCAACAGAAGTGCCTGAGTCTTTCACATCTGTCAAGATAGTTTAGGGAGACCTTGAACATCCCTGGCCTTGCAGACACTGATTAGAATATGCAATTGTGTGCGCTAGAGGAGAGGTGGCTGCCTCTGCTGGGATTTTGTGACAAAAATTATCCTTTCGTCCTTTCCAGCCTTTGTGACAGGCTTTCTCATGACCTCATTTGTGTACTAAATACACAAACCATGGAGTCTGGGATATCACTGACACGTTGCTGACAACCTCTCTGTCCAAATGCACAATATTCAAGAACGGACAACAGTTTGCATCCTTGGTTAACTGTACTCAGCAGCCCAAGACCAAGCTTCCAGTCTGAGAACACCTCAGCAAAGCTATGGAGAAAAGAGCTGGTCAGAAATCCAGATAAAATTCAAATTGCTGATTCATCATCTGCTCTCCCCCTTAAAATCACTATACAGCAGTTTCTCTAATAATTCTCCTCTTGCAAGCCCTGAGCTCCAAAATGTCTGTGTCGCAGACTACAAACCATGCTCATACGAAAAATACTGAGACAGAGCAATTGCTAACAACGAAAAAATAAAATTATTTTTTTTTTTAGTTTCCAAACTAATGAGAATGCTTCAGAAAGATTTTAAGGCTTTTCCATGAATGCTGACTAGTGATAAAACAACTCTATAAGAACACTTAGATCACCAGTTTATGAGGCAGGCATTGTTTCTCAAGGTTAATGAGTATCTCCTGGTTTAATTTAGCAGAAGTTTTGCCACCGCTCATAGAATTTACTAGAAAACCAAAATATACTTTTATCAGCAAATGTGCAAAATGATAACCCTTGGGATTTTTCCGCAGGTATAATTTTCCTTTCTGTTAAGCATAGATCAAACTTCTATGAAACAGCAGTCATCTTCCAAATAGTTAGGTGAGAGGAGAGAGACACAAGATTCAGCCTACCAGCAAAGTTGCTGCATGTTCATGAGCTGGAAAGGTGGCCAGAGCAGCAATTACAGATGACATCCATTTATTTGCATTTTTCTCAAAGAACAGAGATGGTGAGGAGGAACTTCAGACACCAAGCCACACATACTAAGTATGTCAGGTGAAATCTGATATACAATACTTCAGCAGGCAAGCCTAGGTGAAATATTCTGCCTTACCCACACGCCTTCTTGGGTTCTTAACTAAACACATTAATTAACTTTTTTTAAAAAATATAAAAATTATGGAGAATTGTGAAGATCTCAGATAAAGATATCTGCTCCACATGCAAGCAGTGATCAAAAGAAAAACATATTTAGGTTATTTAGTGGGTGTAATGAACAATAAAGGAAGTATTACAATATTTTCTTTTCAACACAAATCCGTAGAGGACGTGCTTGGAATACTGTGTACAGTCCAGTCTCTTCATCTCAGAAATGATTTAGCAATAGTAGAAGGAACTTAGGTAAGTCCAGTAGAGAGTATTCTTATCATGGACAAATTGTTACACAATGAAATAAGTCAGAATTTTTAGCTTTAAAAGAGAGCAAGTGACAAAAAGCAACGGAAGATACATAAAACTACAATCAATTGGAGAAGCTAAATAGGGGCTTTTATTCACCCCATTTACAATATGAAATCAAAAGGAAAAGTGATGTAATGGAGAGGTTACAAACACAACCTAATAGAAGGAAAATTTCAGGGCATAGGAAAGGGGCTTAGTCAGGAAAATCATGAAAACAACCCTTTTTTTGAATGTACTAGTATTTTTCAGTGCAATATTCTCAGTCAGTTCACATCTGCTTTTGGTACTCCCAACCTATTGCTGTCAGAGATGCATTCAGTGACGCAGCTCTTGAAGCACACACCAGTCAGAAAGGTAACCATTTAGCGGTAGAACAGATTCCTGTAATCAATAAGCCCCTCACTTACTATTCTGCTGCCAGAGCTCCCAAATGCCAGGGAGCCACTGCCCTGCCTCTCCAGGCAATCACAGTAGGAACCTACAGCACTTGATCAGCGTTTACAGGTCTAGCTGCACACCGATACAGAGCTTAGGCAACACTGTACCTCAGAAAAAAAAAAATTGCTGCTTCCAAATAATGTATCATATTGCTTTTTCTCTTGCAGACTTGAGCCATTGATGCGAAGCTATGGGTGAAAAGGGAGCCTAATGTGTACCTGCAGTCCATTCCAAGTGCTCAGACAATAATCCAGATCTACTTCTCATCTCCAGAGAATTAAGTTGGGTCCTGTTCTAACTACAGAGAGAACACAGTTCCATTTTTCCTTTATCTAGATGTGGGTGGGGACTTACCCCCAACCTGTAATTTCCCTCACCTCAGGAAGAAAACAAATACTCTTATTCTAGCTAACATGTCAGCACTCAGATTTTTCATTCAGAAATAAAGTTCAGTAGGGCACAACATTTCACACAGTACTAATCCACTTGACCTAATTTCTTACTCTAGTTCCTCCTACCGCTGCCAACATACTGTCCGGTGTAGCTCCTATGTAGTTATGCCCACAGATCTGCAATATGGATTTTTTTAGCTCAGGGCCCAGGCAAGCTGCAAGCGTGTGACTTCCATGCGTGCTGCTCCTGCTAATGCCAACAGCAGATGAAGGAGCAGGTGGCATGCAGGAAGATGCTGTGAGATTTCTAACACAAATCAGGAGAGCAGACTTTCTGCCCACAGTTATTACGATCACAAACCTACGTTTGTACCTACTTCTCCTTTTGCATTCCTTCAGATCAAATGAAGTCAGGTTTCCTAATTAAGTCAAAGCATGTAACTGTTGTTTACTGCAGTCAGTCTCAATCTGAGTTTCAGTCTCAGCTATAACTCACTCATATCTAGAATCAGTTAACGTTAACTCCAATCCAGCGGTTTCACAAGCTCTGCCTTTAAAACTACAACTTGAAAACAACCCTGTGCCACCCAACAGCACTGCTCTCATGAAACGATGCTGCGCCGCTGCCCTGCTTTGTCTCCCTCTCCCCTCTTGTGGCAGCCATTGACAGCATATAGCGGCTCAAGGGGAGCAGAACAAGGCAGAGGACTACCAGTGGCTCAAGCAGCAGAGGCCTTCTGGCAGCATGAGAGGAAGCTTCATTCAATAAACTCCTAAATGCCACCTAGGCATAGAAACTTACTCATCCTCCTCTCCCTCCCCCTGCCCCCCCC